>NW_025364356.1:0-11217 GCF_016433145.1 Gracilinanus agilis | reverse complement strand
TCCTTCTCCAACCATTCTGGAGGGCAATTTGGAATTATGCACAAAGGGCTTTAAAAGAATGCTTGCATTTCGATCCAGCCATACCACTGCAGGGTTTGTACCCCAAAGAGATAAGGAGGAAAAATATTTGTACAAAAATATTCATAGCCTCACTCTTTGTGTTGGCAAAAAAACTGGAAAATGGGGGTGGGGGAAGTGTCCATCGATTGGGGAATGGCTGAACAAATTTGTGGTATCTGATGGTAATGAAATACTATTGTGCTGAAATGAATAACGAACTAGAAGAATTCCATGTAAACTGGAATAACTTCCAGGAACGAATGCAGAGTGAAAGGAAGAGAACCAGGAGAATATTGTACACAGAGAGGGATACACTGTGGTACAATCTAACATAAAGGACTTCTCTACTATCATCAATGCAATGATCTATTACAATACAAAGGGACTTAAGAGAAAAAATGGTATCCACATCCAGAGAAAGAAATGTGGGAGTAGAAATGCAGAAGAAAAACATATGATCAATCATGTATTTCGATATGTATGTGATTAGGGTTTTATGTTAAAAGATCATTCTACTGTGAATATGAATAACATGAAAATAGGTTTTGAACAATGATACATGCAAAATCCAGTGGATTTGCCTGTTAACTCAGGGATGGGGGACGAAATAGTGATTGGAAAATCATGAATTATGTAACCATGGAAAATATTATAAATACATTTAAAAATAATAACCTATTCTTTCTGGGAGTTCAGGGAAAATTTTAACTAGAATTGCATTATTTAATTCTTCCTTAACCAGTTTTTAAAATCTCATTCCTCACGAATACTATTCTAAACAATAGACTAATGTATTTGTTTCTGTGCTAAATTTGTTACATTGGTCAACTGGATTTCTTAATGAGAATCAAGTTGTTCCAATGATTTTTTTCTTTGTACTATATAGTTTAATATCTGGTTCCACTAGTAGATCATCTTCCTTCTTATATATATTATTTTACCTGGAGATTATTGACCTTTGGTTCTTCCAATTTAGTTTTCTTTGTACTTTACTAGCTATATCAATCTCTACTTTGGTACTCATAATGGTATGTCGCTAAATACATAAAGCAGCATTGTCATTTCTGTTGTATTGCTTCAGTCTATCCAACAATGATATTTGTCCAATCTTTTAGATGTCATTATTTCCCTAATTACTGTTTGTAGCTTTATTTATCCAGTATCTATACAGATCTTAGTGTAGTCTGTCAAGACTTTTATATTCTTTACATGTTTTAAATGAAATTAATCTATTCTTCCTGCTATACTTTGTATGCCAATTACTAGAATTCTAATGATATGTTGATTTGGTTTATATTCTATAACCTTGCTGACATTATTCTTTCAAAATTACCGGATTGGGGTTTCTAAATAAGCCATATGCCATCTGCCAAAAAGCATTGTGTTTCCCTTTCTTATCATCTCATTTTCTTTTCCTTATCTTATTTTTAAAACTACTATTTCTAACTATACTTGGCATTGCTAAAGTGACAGCCAGCTAGCACAGTGATTATACTTTCTCTTCTCTGCAGTAAGAAAGGCTAGAAATCCTAGTGCCAGAAGTACTGTTGAGGAAATTTTTTATTTCTTGTTATTATATAAAACAATGGTCATTTTTTAAATAATCAACCACACTGTTAAAAAATCAGGGGAAAAATCACTGAGACAATAGTACTAGCATTTTTTCATATTTTTGAAGTCTGTAAAAATAACCAGAATATAAATAAATGTTGATACAATGATTTTTAAGTGCCAAGCCTAGATTCAGTAAAAGTCATTTTTCTGAGTTCAAATCTGGCCTTAGACACTTACTAGCTCAATGACCTGACCGTGTCACCCTGAACAAGTCACTAAATCTTGTTCACCTCAATTTCCTTATCTGTGAAATAAGCTGGAGAAGATGATTGGAAATTGATCCAGTATCTTTGCCAAGAAAACACCAAATAGGATCACAAAGAATTGGACACAACTGAAAAATTATGGAATACAAATACTCACACTATTTTAAATACTAATAAAGACAATAGACATTTTTGTCTATTTTGTCTTATATTACTGGAAAGGCTTCTTTTTTGTCCCTATTATGTATGATGCTGCTTTTGGTTCTACATAGATCATAGCTAACAAATTAAAGAAAGATTCTTTTATTCCTATGTTCTATTTTTACATAAAATGGGAATGAATCTTAAGTTTTTTTTTCTGTATAATGACATGATTCTTGTCCTTATGGCACAGAACTGTAATACTTTCCCAATATTAAACCTATTCTGATTTCTTGGTATCAATCAACTCTGGTCATAGGATCTAATCATCTTAATATTTTATCTCTTTACTAATATTTAAATTGGTTGTTTTGATATTCAATTAGGATGCTGGTGTATACATTCTTTTTTTTATTTCTCCTTGATTTGGGTGTCAAAGCCAGACTTGCACCAAAGAAGACATTTGGCAACTGACTAAAAATCCTTTCTTCCTTTAGTTTTTCAAGTGGCCTTGGCCATGTAAAATTTATTTTGCTTTGAAGATTTTGTATGATTTCATTTTCAGTCCATAAGGTCTCTGTAATAACACTGCTTTAATTGGATTTCAATAATGACTTCTTGAATATATTATTTTGTGAAATTGGACTAAATTATCTATTTCTATTTCTTTTTCTGGTTATTTCATAGTTAACATTGTTCATTTCATATCAATTGTTGGTTTCGTTGCCATATAATTTGGCAAATAATATTATATAATTTTTTGTTTCTCCATTTTTTTTTCATTTTCATGTTGATCATTTGGTTTTCTCCTTTTGAAAAATATAATTAGCTGATAATTCCTTAATCTACTTTTATTTCTTAATAAATTTAAGTTTGATTAATCTGTTCTTTGATTTTTCACAACATGGATTAGAGGAAATTTGGAAACAGAGTTAGGTCCTACATTGAGTCTTAAATGGTAATTTTAATTTGTTGAGTATTTAGGGATTTTTTTAAATACATGCTCAACTCATTGATTTCAACAGCAATGACTGCTCCTTTTATTCTTTAATATACTGATATTCCTCTCTGTTCCTTTATTCTTTTAAGATCATCAAAGCATAACCAAAAATTCCTAAGTCTATGAACACCCTGTGACCTTATATCAATCTTAATTATTACTGAGATGGACTATACTTATGTGCCTACAGTTTGGATTTCTGTCCTGGATATTTACCTATTCATTTCCTTTCACCATCTCTTAATTGCCAGATGGCTTTTATTTGTGTAAATTATAAAAAAGCAAAAAATACTTAATGCCCTCTCCATTCAATTACATCATCTAAATATGTCACCTCCAACCCATCTAAATGAAAGCCACTTGAGATAGTGATCTATTATTTTATCATCACCATAAAACATGGTCCATACAAGACACTTGAAATATGCTTAAATTGAAAGGATACATGGTGAACAAAGGGTTATGAGTGGGAAAGTTCAGAGGGAATGCACTCTTCCTAGTGACTAGACCAGAAAGCACTTGAAAAATAGCAGGAAGAGAAAGAAAAAGAAGGCTATCAGCCTAATGTTGAAAGGCCCTACTGCCAGGGGAAGGAAGGAATTTGAACTTCATTTAGGTCATGAGAAACAAACGAAGAATCTGAACAGTAGAATAGCATCTCCAAAATAGAAAAGGAGTAACAAGTACAATAGCTTCATTTAATGAAGCTAATCAGTGGCATGTTCAATAAAGGAACTGCTTAAATTTCAGATTCACTATCCCTTTGAGGAAATCCAACCCATCATCTAAGAAAAGCATGTGGCTACACAGCAGCTCTCATCAACACAAAGAAAAGCTTCCATCCTCTAAAGAAAACCAGATCAAGTCCACTGACCAACTGCATCTAGGATTATAGACTAGATACAAGCTCAGCTTTTCTAGGCCTCAAGCTTCCCCAAAAAGGACCCACAAAACAGAACACATATGTTGTGTCCTTCCCTCTCTAGTTTATCCCCATCTGTCATGCTGAGGAGGCAAAAGTGCATTAGAGGAAAAAAATTAGAACTAAAGCCAAGAGAGAAAAAGCTATACACAGAATCTATGTGATTTCATGTTAAGAACTAATGGAAATGCACAGATGATGGAATCCCATGAATTCTGTGGAACCTCAGAGAGCCCTTTTACATTCCCTAGCATTTTCAAATTGCATTCCTATATCTGGCAGAGGCAGGCACTTTTCCCAAAGAGAATAGAGCTAACAAAACCAAAATTAAACAGCTTAATTCACTTTTTCTAAAGATAAACAAAAATTGCTCTATGGGGAAGATACCCTTTCGGTACATCAGTGACAATATTCCTTATATAAACCTCATCATTTTCCTTGTAGTTTAAGGCTGAAAAGGAGGGGTAGAGAAGAAAACAATTCATTTGCTAAAGGGCCACAAGATAAAGAATAGAGATAGAGTTAAGCCTTTGATTAACTATGATTAACCAGATGTCATATGATTCTCAAGACTTCCATAGGCAGATAGTTTTAGGCTTTGCTAAGCAGAAAAAGTAAAGATTCCCTAGAGTTGCTCTCATTGATACCTGCTCCATCCACATCTCACTAAAAACAGGATAGATGCTATGGTTTTTTTTAACCTGTGAGTTAAGTGCTAGGAAAGTTAAACTTTGTTTTCTTTTCAAGGGACCCAAAATATCAACAGCCCAAATTTTTATCATAAATATTTCTGTGATCATTGGAATAAGTTAGTCACAAATTAGAGATGAGAAATACAATTTTATTAAATTAGCAATAAATTAGAGATGATATATACACATGATCTAATATATATGCATATATATATATTATGCATACATTCCAATGTTTAACACATATATATATACTCTAAAAAAATCAATATTTAAAATATATATAGCCCCCTTGTGTACAGACATCATAAAATGAGGGCAATGTTGGTAAGGTTAATTTTTTAAAAGAGAATGTTTAAGACACATTGAGAAGCTCACCAAGGCAAGCTTAATGCCAACTTCCCAAAGTTTTGAACCAGAATTGTGAGGCTCATACACTTGTCTGGCATTGGCTGTTCTGTGGCTGCTTCCTTGGTAATATCTCAGGATGCAGATGATACAATATCTCCATGGCAAAAATAGGCATCAGAATTCAGAGCTCAGAGTCAAGATGGAGAAAGAGAACCAATTCCTATGGGAACAAAAGAGATTAGAAAATAGATCCTACTATTGGCTGGCTTAGTAAGACAGAGAATGGGATATTTACTCCATCTCATTCCCATTAGAGGAAGAAAACTTCTCCTCACCATCCTGAACTCTATGTCCATCATAGTTTTAACCTTTCTTTCTCCTTATCACTTCTTCTAAGGCAGGGGTCAGCAACCTTTTTGGCCCTGAGAGCCATAAATGCCACGTTTTTAAAAATGTAATTGAGGGAGCTGTACATTGCTCACAGTGCACACTCCTGTAAAAGTGTGTGCTCCTGTAACAGCACCTGAAAAAAATTCACTTCATAGCTCCTGCAGAAAGAGCCATATCTGGCCTTCAGAGGAGCCAGATACGGCTTGAGAACCATACATCGCTGACCACTGTTCTAGGGAATACAACCATTCTATATAACATCCTCTATATCTGTATATATTTCTCTCTTCTCTTAGAGTTGGGGATATAGCCAGTGATTCTATTACCATAGGGAATTTCTAAATAAGAAAACTATAACCAATATAAATTAATACTTCTCCAATATGTGGAGGAAGCTGTCCAGAGCTCTGGGAATGTAAATAAATGATTTGCCCAGGATTACATAGCCAACAAACTTCAAAGATGAGACTTGAACCTATGTCTCCCTACCTTCAAAGCCAACCCTTTAATCAGTATGATATTCTGCCCCTTGCCACTCCCATCCCTTAACTGGCTAGGCAAGTTCATTGAGGTGAAATGCCTAAAGCTACAGAGCCTTTTATCACAAGTCAGTTGTCTAGTCTCCTTAAATGGTAGATATCATGTGTCCTTACCAACATTCAGTCTCTTGTTTAGAAGAGTTTTTGTGCCACTGGAAATTTTACAGTCCTGGACTTTTATAGGAGGCAACAGGCTGCATTCCGATGAAATTAATTTCATCATTTTTCTGAGGTCCTATGCCAGGAACAAGACTTGGCTTTTGTAAGCTTAAGCTAGAGATAGAAAATGAGTAACACAAGTTTATGATCAACCTAGGAAAATACATTAAGTTACCATATATATGATGTTCTGGGAGTAAAAACTAAGAGAAAGATGTAATCATTTCTGATATCAAGCATGTTTATTTTTGGTTTTTTGTTTTTGTTTTTACCACACACATTGAAATGCTCATTTGAAATAGAGAAGAGTTATTGTTTTGTGATGAGTTAGAATATCTTATAGATAGTGATGACTGAACAGAGTTTTGAAGGAAATTAAAGCATTGAAAGAACATAATTGAGGAAGGAGTATAGTCCTGTCATGTCACAGAAAATGGGATACAGTGGGAAGACAAGACAGAATTTCTGTTCTACCTGATTGGGAAATAATGTATAACAATGACTAGAAAACTCAGTGAAGAGTTAAGATTGAAAGGGCTTTAAACTTCAAGGAGTTAGTGCATATCGGGAAAAGTTCTATTATTACTCAGAATAATTCAGCCCTTCCTTTAGACTTCTAGTTTTCTCACTCTAAAATCTGTCCTCATGGATACTGAAGTTGGATACTGAATATCAGACCATCACTCTTGCCATTGTCAAATAGAAAGTCTGAAATCTTCAGTTTTTTAAAACAAAAAAGAGCCCTAGAAATCTTTCTGAACTAGAATATAGGGGATCTTTGGGGAAGCTTTTTTGATCTCTAGTAGTTAGCAAGAGCACCATGCAAATAGGGATTTAATAAATGCTTGCTAAAAAGAACCTCTTCATTTTACAGGGATAATGAGGAACAAGAAAATTACTCTATCATGCAGCTAATGAAATAGCTTTTTCTTCCCTAGATCTGCCCATTTCTGCCTCCAATTCAAGCACTTCTCTGGGTTATCATTTTGCCTTTTCAATGTCAGAACTACTATCAATAATTAATGGCAAAACATCAGCAAGAGGAGAGAGAAATAATTGATCAAGATGACTTTTAGTAGTGTGAGGAGACAAGTTTGACATTAAGGTGAACATTAACAGAGACTCACAGGAATAATTCTTACCTGGGTACTACACAGGAAACAGACATATATGAATGTGGACGACCATAAGGGTGATTTATTGGGTTATAAAAAAGAAAGGTTTTATAAACCAATTCTTCTTCATGAACCTAAAAAAAAACAGAGAAACCATTTAGATGAAAAGATTGCAAAATGCTATTTTTTTTGTGCCTTCAACCCCATCACCTCCCATATTTTCCTTGTGTACAATACCCCTTCTTTCTCCATAATTTATGTTCATCCTTACTCTATGATTTCCTAGTCTATTTGACAAACAAGCTAGAATTCCTTTATCCTTAAAAAGCCTTCATTTCATTTGAATATCCTCTTATACATATTCTATATTTGACTCTCACCCATTTCACTGGCTATAAAACTGATTTTTCTCATTTTTTTTCCTCTTCACTTCTCAACACCTTGAAAACTGGCTTCTATCTTACCACTCACCCACAACTGCTTTCCCACAGAGTTGCTAATGATGTATTAGTTACCAAACAAACTCCCTTCTTAATTCTTCCTGATCACTCTTTAGTACTTGAAGCAGATGATGAAATAGGGTTTCTTTCTTGGAATTTCATGGGTCTGCCCTTGTGTCTTTTCTCCTCCTATCCAGCTATTTTACCTCAGTCTACTTTGAAAGATCATGCTTATATGATTATAATCCAAGACTGAGTCTCATTTTCCTCACATCGCCCTCATCATAACAGCTCACATGAGTTCAATCTTCTTACTATAACTGGTTCTAATGTCTAATTTTCCAGTTCTTATTCCTCCTCCTAAACTCTATACCCATCCCAAATTGTCTTTTTCTCATATTTACATTCATATCCTATCCAATTCCACATTCCAAAATAGAACACTTAGCTTTCCCAGGAAGTCATCCTTCTCCCCTGTTCTCAGTATTATCTTCTTTTGGAACATACAGATTTGAAACTTCCCTTGACTTTTATCCTTTCACCCTCTTTCATGCCAAATAGTTTTGATTTTATTAAGACATCATCCATCTATCCCATTTGCTCCATTATGCTACCAAGCTCAGTATCCCAGCCCCAAAGCAATCTCCTCAGCTGAGTTTTAGAACTAAGTCAGTTTGGCATGCTAAAGAAACTCATATACTTATGGTCACAGAGTTATTCAGTAAATGGCAGAAGATTTGTACATCATATGTTTCCCAGACTTGCCCTCAGGCTTTAATTGCCTTCTCTCCTAGCAGGAAATTCTGTTTGATTTCTACTTTACTATATTATGGGAATCAGTTAGGCATGGAAAGGATTAACAGAGAATTGGCTCTTATGACCAACTTTTACCTCAGTTTGAATCCCACACTGTGTCACAGGATACTGAAATATATATACATCCCATCTCTCATTGTTAACTGGACAACCATTACCAAGCGTCAGTTCTTCGAGCTTCACCAATACGCCATCATTAAACAAATATTTATGTACAGTAACCCGCAAGACTCCAAGGTGACAGGACACAGACACTGAGGAAAGACCAAAAACTAATTGGATGAAGCATTTATTGAAACCCAGTAAGTCAATAAACATTCATTTAGCACTTTGCCACTCACTGATTTCTTCTAACCAATGGCTCCAAGGAGAGACTAATGACAATGTAGTAGCACTTTGCAGAGGCAAGCAAAGGGCAACCAAAGACTGGCTCAAAGAAATGATGCTATCAGGTTTCATTTAAATAGTACGAAAAAGTTTATACTCTGTTTCACCTACATGACCTCACTTAGTCCTAAGAACTCAGAAAAGTAGGTGTTATCATCATGTCCATTTTCCCAATCATACTTAGACCCAAAGAATGAAGAAGGTAAGATTCCTTCCCTTTCGAAAGTATGAAATTAGGACTTGGGTGTATAACACAGAACTGTGCCCCTCCCGGGATATGTTGTTATTAAGGATGATTCAATGGGGGGAAGAGGTTGTTTAGAAATCAAAAGATATTTATTTTATGATGGAATTTTTTTAAAATCCTTACCTTCCATCTTAGAATCAATACTGTGTATTGCTTCCAAGGCAGAAGAGTAGTAAGAATTAGTCAATGGGCATTAAGTGATTTTCCCAGGGTCACACAGCTAGGAAGTATCTGAGGCTAGATTTGAACCTGGGTCATCCCATCTCTAGATCTGGCTCTCAATCCACTCAGCCACCCAGCTTCCCCCTTCTTAAATTATTCCCATTTTGCTATAGGAAACAAGTTTCAGGGAGGTAAAGTAATTCAAGTCCAGGTTCACATTACTACTAAATATTTGTAGCAGGATGACAAAACTGTAGGGAAATGGTGGGAAAATAACATAGTTGGATCAGAACTGACACTCTTTCTACCTGGGCTGCTTCTCTCCTATCTTCCCCTACTGTTCTTTTTATACTTCTACACGAAGATATATTCCACTCAGCTGTCCACTATTTAAATAATAATGCATAGATCTTCACTGGGCACAGGTGAGGAAAGAAGTTTACAAGATCAAAATTTCCTATTTTAACAGGGGTCAAAGTCAGGTTGGAAGATAGACAATACAGTCATATTTTAGAATCAAAATTATATTCATATTGAATTTAGCAAGTATATAGCCTTGATGAAGCCAAGATAACTTATTTACAAAACAGCGAAAGGTAAAAAATGTATATTTGGATCTAGGACAGAAGGATAGAAAATACCAAAGTAAAGAGATTAAACATCACTAGTGGGCAATTAGGATATGCCTAACATTTTGAGGCTGGAGACTTGAGTGATAAAACACTGTTTCTATGAATAGGATAAATTTGAAGATGGGGAAAGAGAAAGATGACAGAGGAGTTAAAAAATACTAAAAGAACTCTTGGTTAAATATGATATTAAACACAGACTAGGCAGTAGGCAATGGTTAAGTAAAGGAAATAAAAATCTCTGCATTAATGACCTTCATTGACTGATTAGACATCAGATAGATAGGACTAGTAGTAGTAGGAATCCAACATTTCAAAGATGAGTGATGAGATTAGTGAAAAAGCTGGTGAGTTCAGGAAAGAGACTCATTATTGATGAGAGGAGAATCAGAAACATTAATGGACTGATTTTGGAGAGGTTATAGAAAGGGTAAAAAGCAACTTGTTACAGCCAACAAATGGAAACAAGGAACTTGTCCTTGAATGAGAGGAAAGGCCTGGAAATAAAAAACAGGGAATTCAGCCCCTGTGAGGTAATATATGAAGCTTTGAGAAGCACTTGCTTCTCTAAGGGACAAGGTGGGCTGTAGAGGGTCAAGGAATGATCCAGGAAGGTAACAGCTCACATAAAGAATCTTGATGAAGAAGAATAGTAAAAGACATCCTCCATCTGACTTTCCAAATAACACTCTTTCCAGTGAATAAAAAATAAGAGGAGAATAGCTTGAGTACAGGAGAATACTAAAAAAAACAACATCAGGCTATTATGTTACTTGCAGAACACCTGATAAGAGTTTAACAAAAAAAAATTAAGAGACAAATGCACAGATGTAAAATTCACTCATTTACCTGTATTATCATCAGCCCATGTCAGGCAAACTAAAAGGCAAATCACTGCTATCCCCAAAAGGCTTTTCATTCTGATAAATCCCAGAGCAAGGCTGCTGACCTCAACACAAAATGAGAAGTAGTAAAAGGGACTTTCAAGTCGTGGGCATTTTATACTTGATTGCCCCACTCAGGTGTCGCCAATGATCTCTCTCTCTCTCTTACCTCCAGAGTTCAGAGTTTAAGGACCTAATTTGAAATATCTGCTCTTTGGAAATGTCTGCAGAAAAGAAGCTTGATTTGGAAAGGTTTCCTGGGGTCTTCACACTCCTAGTCTGGGGTCACAGATAGGAAAACATAAATTACAGGCACAATGTGTACTTCTGTTCTCTGTGCCCTGTCTGCTAAGTGAATGGGGAGGATGGAAAACACTGGAATTCATCAGAAGGAAAATATCAGAGATATTGTATTCTGACCCTTCCCATAAATGCTGAAAACTAATCATATTCACTTTATCTC
>NW_025364355.1:0-6909 GCF_016433145.1 Gracilinanus agilis | reverse complement strand
TATATATATAATATATATAAATGTACATGTCTTCCCCCTAACCAAATAAGCCATTACTTGGAATAGAGATGACTAATAATTAACAATACAATACCTAACATTTATATAGTGCTTACTATGTATGAGGCATTGTGTTAAGTACTTTACAATTATTATTTCATTTGATCCTCACAGCAGTACTGGGAGGTAGGTACTACCTATCTCCAGGTAGAATGATTATCATCATCATTTTACAAATGAGGAAATTTGGGCAAAATTGGGTAAGTGACTTGCCAAGAGCCCACAGCTAGTACATGTCTGAGGATCTGAACTCAAGTCTTCCTCATTCCTTTATTCATTGTGCCACCTAGCTTCCCCCTGAAGATTAATAAAGGGGAAAAAAGCATCAGTTACACTAGCACATTGATTGTTATTGACATCATACACAATATGTCATACCCTTAATTCTCTACCTCTGCAATTAAGGATGGGAAGTGAATTTTTCTCAAATTTTCTCTGGGGTAAAGCTTGGTCTTTACCATTATCAAGTTTCAAATGTTACTATTGTCCTTTCTATTTACGTCTTTGAGGTCATTAGGTTTATTGCTTTTCTGATTTAACTTACTTCATTTTACATCAGTTATGTTTTTCCGTACTTTTCTGAATTCTACATATTCATCATTCCTTATTATGCTGTGATAATACACTGTGTTCATTTACCACAGTTAGCCATATTCTGCTCAATGAGCATCCTTTGTCTCCAGTTTTATGCTATAAAAAAAGTGCTGTTATAAATATGTTGGGATTTATGGGGTCTTTCTTTCATCTCTAACCTCTTTGAGAGTATTTCCTTAGTATTAGTATCTCAAGAGTTATGGCCTTTCAATTATTTTCTTCATCTCATTCCAAATATTTTTCAGAATTATCTGATCAATTCATTGTTACACTAACAATGTAGTATACACCTCTCCCTGCAACTCTTCCAACATAAACTACCAAGATTTTTACCTTTGACAATTTATAGTAAAATCTGAGGTGTGTGTGTGTGTGTGTGTGTGTGTGTGTGTGTGTGTGTGTGTGTTTCTCTTATTAGTAATTTGGAGCAATCTTTCATATACTTGTTCATAGTTTACAGTTCCTTTTGGTAACTATTTTTTTCTTTCGACCACTTATCCAGTGGGAAAAAGTTGTATATTTGTGGTCATTCTCTATAGATATGATATCTTAGATATCAGACTCATAACAGAGATGCCTGATATAAATTCACCCACCACCCCAATTTATAGTTAAGTTAATTCCTTGAGAGGAATTCTTAGACACATAATCTAAAATATACTTATATTCTAAGCTAATTTGTTTAAAGCTTCAATTAGCCTAAAGTAGATGAACTAAGGCATTCTTGATTTCCTTTGTTAACAATTTAATCTCTCAGAAGGTAGAGGAATCAAGGAGGCAGACTGCTACTCTGCACTTCATTCTGACCAATAAGTTTGGCAATATGGAATTTACAGGAACCTTAAGAGAAAAAACTATGTAATTTTAGAGGTCTTAATTCTCAGTGAAAGGAAAATTGGGTATAATAAACTGTGCAGCCTACCTTTTAGGAAGGCAGATCTCAAGAAGAAATAGAAATGATAATTTTGACCTCATAACCTAAGAATCTAAAAGTTTACTCAAGGCAATGAGTTTCTCAAAAGCAAAATTCTGATATAGTTCAATCATAAATTAGCCCAAAGAGGAAACAAAGGAAGGAATGTTTAAAGAAAATGACGTGACAATGCAGCAAATTTATAAAAGATGGAAGGAAGATTGTTTTGTGACAGTCTTCTGGGAGTCCCTCCTGGGAGGACGTAGGGTTCCCCTATTGACTCTTGCTTTCTGCAGCTGGGACCACAGTGCCATAGTCCCCCATTATAGGTGTGATTGTCTAAATCCTTGTGTGAGGACCTGATTTATGTGTCAAAGAAGACCCATGAGCCAGTCAGAGATATCAGGAAAAATAATCCTTTAAAGAGTTTGGATGCTGAAAAAAAAATAAACACGTAAAACAAGGGGACTCAGTTCAACACAAAGCTTTATTATAAGCAATGGAAAGTCCTTTCCAACTCTAAAATTCTGATTCTATGTGAATGGAGAGATTGTCAAAGGAAAATAGACAGTGAGACTCTCAAACTTTGGAAGAGCTGTGTCTATCTAGCTCCTGGAGGTCATATGATCAAAACTTGTGAGAAGAAAAGAACCTTAAAGGAAACGGAGGTCCAAGGAGATTAAGTGACACAGATAGTACATATCAAAGGTAAGATTTGAACCTGGGTCTTTTAAATGTATAACCAGTGTTCGTTCTATTGAGTGTTGTTTGCTGGGGGGAGACATGCATTTAAAAAAATTTAAATTGCAAGATGTGTAGTGGACAGAATATTGGACTTTGAGTCAAGAAGGATTGCATCATATATTTACTAGTTGTGTGACCCTGGAATAACTCACTTAGCATTTCTGAGCCTTAGTTTTCTCAAATGTCAGATGAGGAGATGGTATTTGAGGGTCCTTTCAGGAGGCAGGTAGTTAGTTAGATGGATAGGACACTGGGTATGGAGTTGGGAAGACCTGAATTCAAATCTGGCTTCATACATTTACTAGCTGTGTGACCCTGAGCAAATCGTGTAACTTATGTCTGCCTTAATCCACTGGCGAAGGATATGGCAAATCATTTCAGTATCTTTGAGAAGAAAACCCCATGGACAGTGCTAGGGTCCACAGGGTCAAGAAGAGTCTGACAGGACTGAACAAAGGTCCCTTTTAGCTTTAAATGTTTGACCCTAATAGCCTACAACTTGCTTTTTAAAGATGAAGATTATTCTAGGAAGAGTAGGAATTATTTGTTTTGGTCTAAATCTATTCTTTTTTTTTTCTCTCAATGTCCACATCTTAATTTATTTTTATTTTTTTAAGAAATATTTTTTCCCCAATTATATGTAATAACAATTTTCAAAATACATTTTCCTAAATTATAAGGTCCAAATTGTCTCCCTTTCTCCCTTTGGAGACAGTAACCAATGTGATCTGGGTTATAACATGTATTATCATGCAAAACATATTTCCATATTTAAATCTATAATTTCATTAGTGTAATGAACTTCTAGTGAGCAGGCGCCTTATGCCAAACAGAGTGTAATTAATATTCTTTCAGAATTTTCTGGGGGCACTGGAAGTTAAGTACCTTGACTAAGGGGTCACATAGTCAACATGGGTGAGAAAAGAGACTGAACTGATTCTGAGTCCAGTTCTCTATTCACCATGACACCCTGTTTCATAGAATGGTGACATTTAAACACCTTCAAACAGCATAGCTTCGTAACAACTGACATTCATACCTTGAGCCAAGTTCCCCATCATATTATGACCAGGTCAGAAAGGTGGCACTCACTTCCAACTCTAATTTTGTTCTGAGGCACAAACGGGTTATTTTCTAGATTCTTTGGGCAGTCAATTTATATTTAAGAACTAAAACATTTTTCATTGTTATCTTTGTATCCCCAAATCCTAGAAAAGTAGCCGAGGTATGGTAAGTGTTTAAGAGATGATCGTTGGGCTGAACTGAACTATTAAACAAATCCCAGTTGTCCTTAGAGACAGGGACAGAAGCATGATGGCAGGTGCGAAGGTGTGGGGAGGGATCGTTAAGGATATGGATTTATATTACAGAAAGTGAGAGACAGATTTCTCTCAAGGACTTTTTCTTCCTGCTACTTATTCCGCAACAGTTTCCTATGTCTGGTGAGAGAAGCAGCTTCTGTGATAGGTTTTTTAATTTGCACTCTCTTCTTGCCAGAAGGGTTTCTCCTGCCACACCTTGCCTGATCCAAGCACAAGATCCCCAGCTAAATAACAACCCTATTATCCTGTTATTTATCACCTCCATACTCCAGTATATTCCAGAAATATCAAAAATCCAGGCCCAGAAAACTTAAAAAAATTTTTTTTTGGTGATTTGAGCAGAAGAAAGTTAAAGCTCATAAAAATGCTGAATCATAAGCCTTAAAGCAGGCTTTGGTGGATTGTGGGGAGTTGAAGAGAGATTACTTTACCTCACTATACTACCATGCTAAGGCATAACTGAGCCAGGACTTAATGGAACAGGAAATACTGGATGACAGTAGTATTGGGGTACAGTGTGTTTGAGGAGGTATAAAGGGAGCTTTCATGATTTCAAAATTCCTGTGTCCTTCTTGAAGCTTTCTTAATATGAATGCCACAGAGGCAGCTAGATGGTTGAACAGATGAAGAGTCATGCCTAGAGACAGGAGGTTCTTGGTTCAAATCTGGATTCAGGCATTTCCTCATGATGTGACCCTGGGCAAATCACTTAATTCCACTTGCCTCAGTTTCCTCATCTACCAAATGAGCTGGAAAAGGAAATGGCAATCTTCTCTAATATCTTTGCCAAGAAAACCCTAAAAGGAGTCACCAGGAGTCAAATATGACTGAAATGACCGAACAACAATATTTGTATACAAATATATGATATGCATATAGTCCCTCCATGCATAATAAGTATACAGATAAACACACATTTATATACACCTATGCATATTTGCATATAACAATACTCTGAACTTACTCTTATAGACTGAGGCCAGCTACATTTCTCTCAGTATTCTAGGGTACCCCAAGGGGCCAGGAGTATCTTTCTCTAATGCTATTGGCCAAGCCCCATTCCAGTGTACTCCCTTCACTGTTAATTGCCACTAATTAGTTTCTCAGTTCCATTTAATGGATGAATATCAACTAGCTTTTCAAAGGGGTTATTTTACCATGAATATCTAACAAAAATTATTATTAAAATATTTCTTTACTTATCCCTATTCACCTTGGTTCTTGGGAGAGTGAGCAGACTTAAAGCCAGTTCTATATATCATTGGTCCCTCCAATTTCACTTCTGAGGTCTTATCTACCACTGAACTGTGTCCTAAAGTCCATTTTGGGGGGATCTTGAAGCTCAGCTGACAGCCTGCAAAACCTGACATGGATTCTGGCTCCTAGATCTCAGACATCTTTTCTTTAAGCCCCCAAAGTCATAGCAGTCACCATTTCTATTTCACCTAAATGAGGAAGGAATAAATACAAAGAAGCAATGAACAGAGACCCATATTCCTGGGCCCACATGTTGGCTGGTCTCTAGTGGAAAGAGCACATTTTTTCTCTCTGTCCAGATGCTTACATCATGTCTCTTTCCAAGTGCCACAAGGGAAGAAAAGAGCAAAACAACTCACTAATTTTTTGTCTGGTTAGTGCCTTTTTGTTTGCTTGTTTTTAAGTTGTATGGGTATAATTTGTTTTTATATTGCAAACATTCAGATTATTCCACCTTCATGCTACTCTCTTGGAATGAAGTAAAACAGGTAAGTAAAAAAATGCAATGACCTCATCTAAAAGTACATGCATCATTTCACATTTATAAAACTATTTCTTTGTTTCATTTTTTTAAAAGAGTGATTTATTATTTTTTTCCCATCTCTCCACTGAAGAAAAAAAGAAAAACAAATTTCTTGTAACAAATATGTATAGTCAAGCAAAACTAATTCCCTTGATACTACATGTAAAAATGTTTATATCTATTCTGCATCCTAAATCCATCCTCTCTCTGCCATGGATAGCATATTTCATCATTAATCCCCTGGAATCATGAAAAGTCATTGTATTGATCAAAGATCTCATAGCTTTAAAAGTTTTTTTTAAGAATACTGTTATTGTATAAACTTTTTCTCCTAATTCTTCTCATTTCATTCTTCATTAGTTTATAAAAATCTTCGAAATGATACATTTGTGTAATACTGATATTATAGTACATTATAAATTGTTATTTTGATTCTATTTACTTCACTCTTTCCATGTCTCTTTGGAAATAATTTCTTTCCTCATTTCTTATAAGCCAGTAGTATTCCCTTCATTAATAAATCACAAATTATTTAGTCATTCCTCAACTGGTGGATATCCCCTTAGTTTATATATATTTTTTCCACCACCAAAAGGGCTGTTATAAATAATTTAGTACATAAAGGACCTTTCCCTTCTCCCCTTGGTATTTTTTGAGTGTAGGCCTAGCAATGGTAAAAATAAGTTGAAAGTCTTCTCCTGTTTAGTAACTTTTTGTGTATAATTGAAAATTCCTTTCCAGAATGATTGCTTTTAGTCTTAGATCTTCTAACAAGGCATTAATGTATCTATTTCCTACAGCCCTTCTAACATTTGTCATTTTTCTCTTTCTTCCCTCTTTGCCACTCTGATAGGTGGGAGGTAGAATCTCAGAGTAAAAGCTTACTTTTCTTGAATTAGTGGTGATTTGAACCATTTTTCCATATTCCTGTAGAGAAACTGAGTTTCCTCCCTTGAGAACTGCCTAGTTATCTCCTTAAATCATTTATCATTTGGAGAATGGCTCTTTTTCTTATAAATTTGAATCAATTCCTTATATATCTTAGAAATGATACTTTTGTCAGAGAAAATGTATCAGTGAAGATCTTTCCCAGTTCACTGTTTCCCTTTTAATCTTAGCTTTATTAGATTTGTTTGTACAAAAAACTTTAAATTTTATGTAATCAACATTATCAATATTAGAGACAGCTAGGTAGCTCAGTGGATAGAAGTCAGTAAGACCTGAGTTTAATCCATCCTCAGAAACTCATGTGACTTTGTGTATAACTTAGCTTCTGACTGAATTTTCTCAACTATAAAATGAGCATAATAATAATAATAGCACCTATCTTCCAGGGTTGTGAGGAACAGATGAAATAATATTTGTAAAGTACTCAGCATAGTGCTTAAAACATAGTGGGTGTTTGATAAATGCTTATTTCCTTCCTTCCTTCTTTCCTTCCTTCCTTCTTTCCTTCCTTCCTTCTTTCCTTCCTTCCTTCCTTCCTTCCTTCCTTC
>NW_025364354.1:0-3005 GCF_016433145.1 Gracilinanus agilis | reverse complement strand
ATAAATAAAATATAGATATTTTATATATTTATTTAGTAAGCACTAAGGAATATCAAGCATTATGGAAGCACTTTACAAATGTCATTTTGGCCACGCAACAACACTGGGAGATGAGTACTACTGTCATCCCCATGTTATAGTTAAGGAAACTGAGGTAGATGGAAGTTAAGTGACTTGCTCATGGTTATATAACTCTTACGAGTCTGGATTTGACCCCATGTTTTTCTGACCCCAGGCTGGGCGCTTACTGTGCCACCAGCTGGCCATGCTTTTAAGATTATATAATAGGGACAATCAGGTGGCTCAGTAGAGAGTAAGGCCTGGAGACATTAAGTCCTGGGTTCAAATCTGGCCTCAGATATTTCCCATCTGTGTGACCTTAGGCAAGTCACCTAAATGCAATAGTCTAGGTCTATGATGGCAAACCTATGGCACATGTGTCAAAAAGGGCATATAGAGCTCTCTCTGTGGGCATGCCTACAGTTGACTACCAGAATTTGTTACTAGAATGCCAGAAAAATGGGTGGAACTGTCCCCCCCCCCACTCCCCTCCATGTCCTTGAGGACATTCCTCACTTCACCCACCCCTCTGCCCAAGCAGCCCAATGGGAGTGTTTCCTCCCTCCCCTGTCTAGGGTTGGTGGGGGTACCAGGCAGGGGAGCAGGGGCAGGGCCTGACACTCCATCTCTAAAAAGTTCATCAGCATTGGTCGAAGCCATACTGCTCTTCTGTCTTGCAACTAATACTCAATATTGACTCTAAGACAGAAGGTTAAGGTTTTTTTTTTTAAAGATCATATTAGATTATATTAGATGTAGAGAAGGAGGAGTAGCTAGGCAGCTCAATAGATATCAAGTGCCAGGCTTTCAGTTGGAAGGACCTGGGTTCAATTTTGGCCTCAGATATTTCCTAGCTGTGTGACCCTGAGCAAATCACTTATTCCCAATTGCTTAGGTCATACTGTTCTTCTGCCTCAGTGTTGATTTAAGACAGAACGTAAGGGTTTAAAAAGAGAAGGAAAGGAGCTAATAAGAATACAACCTCCCCCTCCCCAGAGATAAAGAAACTGTCAGGAATCACAAAGGTTAAGTGACTTATTTATCCAAAGTCATACAGATATTTTCAGGCGGTCAGGGTCCAGTGCCTACAAAGCCAATGTTCTATCCATTGTAAAACTCTGAACTTTCTAGATACTCACATTAAAAAAAATAGCTCTAATGCCATGCAAAGTATAAGAAGTGCCAAATATCTGGTGAAGACCACAAATGCTATGAGGTCACTGGACAAATAGTTTGCCCTGAGCTAAGGTTGTTTCGAAAAAAGGAGAGAGAATGGAACTAAATTTTGAAGTAAACATAGGAGAGAAGGGGAGAGAATATTCTAAAAAGTGGGTGGGTGGGGGAAGGAGGAATGTTGGGAACAAAAGCAGAGAGGAATAAGGCTTCTGGTCCAGGACTGAGGCTCCTCTAAGCCTATTGGAGCCAAGAGTTCCTTTCCCATAGAGTCCAGTAGCAGGAGATAAAGCTGAAAATACAACCAGAGATCGAACAACCTTGAATGTCAGGCCAAGGAGCCTAGGCTGTACCTTTTATTTATTTATTTGCTTATTTGTTTGTTTATTTATTTAGTTTTAGGCCCTTACCTTCTGTCTGGGAGTCAATACTGTGCATTGGCTCCAAGGTAGAAGAGTGGTAGGGGTAGGCAATGGGGGTCAAGTGACTTGCCCAGGGTCACACAGCTGGGAAGTTTCTGAGGCCAGATTTGAACCTAGGATCTCCTGTCTCTAGGCCTGGCTCTCAATCCACTGAGCTACCTAGCTGTCCCCCAGGCTGTACCTTTTAAAGAGTTGGAGATGATCAAGAAGGTCAAGAGAAGGATTTTTTAAAAATTAGTATTTTGATCACGCTTGCATTTGGCAGGATCAATATTGTGTGCTTTATTTTAAAAGATGTTCTCCAACTACCTTGCTTCATAGCTTGAAACAAATCTCAATCTCTCTCTCTCTCTCTCTCTCTCACACACACACACACACACACACACACACACAAAATGGAATAGGACAAGGATCAGAACACTAGAACTGAAAGAGAGACTTCAGGATAGGATTCGAACTCAGGTTCTCAGGGTTGAAGGACAGCTCGATGATGCAGTGAATAGAGCACCAGGTCTAGACTCAGGAACACTCATCTTTATGAGTTCAAGTCTCACATACTAGCTGTGTATTCTTATTCTTAGAGGGCAAGTCTCTTAACGTGTTTGCCTCAGTTTTACTCATCTGTAAAATGAGCTGGAGAAAGAAAGAGCAAACCACTCCAGTATCTTTGCCAAGAAACCCAAATGAGGTGATGAAGAGTTGGATCCTACTGAATAACAACCACCCCTGATTTGCGAGTGTTCCTTCCACATGATCTCCCCTTCTCTAAGGTCCCCACTAGTTCTAACCATCTGTATCTTATGAATATTCCATGGACTGTAATGAAGAGCTTCAACCTAAGAACTAGAAATCCATTCTCTCTGAAGCCCACTAGAGCTATGGCTTAGTAGCTGGGGTTTCGTTACAAGTGAGGGGTCTCAGATGACAAATCCATGCTTCCCACAGGGGTGTCAGTTTGCATGCTGAGTCCCCAGACAAAACACCAGAAAAGGATCCCTTATACTTAATTGCACAATAATCACCTCCCTGGAGATAGACCACCCCTTCCTCCTGGGGAGGAAGTAGAGATACTTCCCTGGTGATCCAGGATCCCCCCCCTTCTCCCCCCAACTCTTGGCTCCCTGGCCCAAGCAGAATGAGAATTATAAAGGCATCCTCTCTCCACTCAAACAGCTGGAGGCTCAGGTTAAGTCTTGGCCAGTATAAGATTACACACAGCCATTTCCTGTTCTACTCCCCCCAGAGAGACTCTGCTTTCTACCCTAGAGCAAATACTCCCTGTAATTTTTTTTCCCTTCATTGCAATTCTCTCTCTCTCTCTCTCTCTCTCTCTCTCTCTCTCTCTCTCTC
>NW_025364353.1:0-9023 GCF_016433145.1 Gracilinanus agilis | reverse complement strand
TATATATATATATACACATATATATATACACATATATATATACACATATATATACACATATATATACATGTATGGTTGTATGATAGGTGATACATATATGTTTTATACATATATATAAATGTAATGAAATGCTATTGTGCTGTCAGAAATGACAAGCAGGAAGAACTCAGAAAAATCTGGAAAGATTTACATGCACTGAAACACGGTGAAATGAGTAGGACCAGGACAATATTGAATACAGTGATGGAAATACTACACAACGAACAACTGTGAATAACAGTTATTCTCAGCAATACCATGATCCAAAACACTCCCAAAGGACTCATGATTAAAAAAAAATGCCTTCTGTGTCCAAAGAAGGAACTGATGGAGTCTGAATCTAGACCAAAGCAAGCTTTTTTTCACATTCTATCTTGATTGCTTTTGTTTGAATTTCCTTCCACAAAAAGATTAATATGGAAAAATGTTTTACATGACTGCACATGTAAAATCTTTATGAAACTGCTTACTGTCTTGGAGGGGTAGGGGAAGGGAGGGAGAGATTTGAGACTCAAATTTTTTTTTTTTAATTTGGAAACTTTTTTTGCAAGTCATTGGGGAAAATAAAATTAAAATAGTTAAGGTAAAATCAGGACTAGATGATTTCTGAGGTCCCTTGTTCTAAACTTTTGGTCTTTCTAGAAGCTTCTAATGCTAATAACTTAGATTTAGTGTTTAAACATTAAAAATCTACTTGTATACCATATCTCATTTTATCTTCACAACTTGAGGTATTAGTATCCCTGTTTTACAGATTTAGAAAATGAGGCTCATAGAATTTTAGTGATTTGCCCACAGTTACATAGTTAGTGGGTAGAAGAATTAAATCCAAGTCCTCCTGAATTCAAGTCCATATATCTTTGCACTAAACTGGACTGCCTTCTGCTCCAAGCAGCTCTCAAAAGCCGCTGAACTGCTAAAAACCTAAGTATTTTCATCTGTAAAATGGGGTTATGGGACCAGATAACATGTCATTAGTTCTGACATTCTACTTTTGACATGGCTCTTTTATGTTCTCTCTCTCATGTCCCTGCTGACTCTGCTATTCTGTACTTCAATGATAGAAGTTATAAATTCAACATCTTTATTCTTACAGAACAAAGAATATTTGCATTTTTAGAACTTTCTCTAGCAAAATATCATATTATTGTCCCCTATGAGGAGGTTGGAGACAGTAAGTGCCAACTAAAAAGTGAAAAATGTATTCCCCCATCAGCAAATTATTTTTGTCTACATAACACAAAGGGATCTATTTGCTTAGTTTGGCCCTTTAATGTTATCTAACAATTGATCGAGTGTTGAAATATAACTTGGGCATCACTAGAGCTTCTAGCCAATGTTATCTATAGCTAATTTTTTAATATTATGAGGGTTTCACTAGCGATTAAACTGAAAGGGTGAACATGGGAATTCTCAGATCCATGATTATAGTAATAAATTACTATTAGTTTTGTGACCTTGAACAAATTGCCTGTTGTCTCTTCCATAAAATGGGGTTAACAATTCATCTGCTTGAAGTTATTTTTATAAACCAGATAATGACTTAAGATTCCTAAGAATATAGGATGTAATATTAGAAAACTCACTCTGTTTTTACATATATTAAATATAGATATATGGAGAGAGGCTGAATAAGCCCCAATGAGAGATAACCTCAATACCATAAAGACTTGGGTTCAAATCCTGCCTCTGACACAAATTCTCTGACTGCTTGAAAAATCACTTAGGCTCTTAGTACTATAGGCAACTTTTTAAGAATATTTTTTATGGGAAAGTGCCAAAGTATATTTGTAAGAGGAATTTCCTACATTGATTATATCACAGATCTAGTCTCCGGTTACTATCTTTATATAGAGAGACAATATAACAAAGCAAAAGGACATCAGAGTTCTTCTGGTCCAGTCATCTCATTTTGCAGATTTAGAAACTGTGGTTAAGAAAAGTCAAAGCACTCACCAAAGACCATGAAACCAGCGAGCAAAAGAGGTGGGATTCGAATGCAGATTCTTTGAGTTAAGATGCTTGCCTCCTGTATACCAAGCTGCCTCTTTAAAAAGAAATAGAGTGATAAACTTGGAATCAAGGAAGACATGGGGAGCAGATCTGGCCTTTAACACTTACTCTGTGACCCTGGACAAGTCATTAGTAGAATTTAAAGTGGCGTCTTAGTAAGTCAGAGATGGGCTTCCATCTATATTAGCAGAGAGGATTTCCAAAGTGGAAGTTCTTTCATGCTGACAAAACTACATATCCTTGATGTATTCTTGTATGTGCACATGGAGGACCAAGTGACTTGACATCAGATGACTTATATATATATATATATACACACACACACACACACACACACACACACACACACACACACGCATGCACACACACACACATCAAGTCCCAAGGACAATTCACTCAGGCAGAGAAAGTTTACTATTTTCATGAGCAGAAGTAACATCCACTCTGATGAGATCCTTGAGGTATTGAAGGGACTGGATTTTTACAGGCTGGAGAAAGTGTCTCATATCTACATGCATGGGCAAGTTCATGTGCATTATTAAACTCTTTGAGGAAAGGCTGTCCATCTTGTGGCAAGGAAATGCAATAGAATATTCACACTCCTTGAAGAAATGACAGCTCTAGGGAACATCAAGAAATATAGACAGACATCAGCAATCATGCAAGTTGAAGAATGCAAAGCTGGAAAACAGGTATAAACTGTGACTTCAATGAGATTCTTTTTTTTTAAATAAACCCTTCCTTTCTCTCTTAGTAATGACTCTAAGAGAGAAAGGTAAGGGCTAGGCAAATGGGGCTAAGTGACCTGCCCAGGGTCACCCAGCTAGGATGTGTCTCAGGCCAGATTTGAACCCAGGTCCTACCTACTTCAGACCTAGAGCCACCCACTTGCCTCAATGATAGTCTTTTTAAAAGTCACCACTGCATGGTGGGTAGTGTCTGGACTGGAAGTCAAGAAGGCCTGGCTTTCTTTCTTGTCTCATACTCCCTCTAGTTGTGTGTCTAGACAAATAAATCCCTTAACTTCTTTAAGACTACATTTCCTCATCTGTAAAATGGGGGTAATTAATAGCAACCACCTTACAGGGTTGGGAATATCAGATGAGCTGATGGATGAAAGTGCTTTGTTAACTCTAAAATGCTATGTAAATATCAGTAATTATTATTAATGCATATAGCCAACCTGATCAAAGGAGGACAGAAGGAATAGTGGAGAAGTCATTAATCTATAAGTCCATATTTTTTATCACATTGCTTCTAAATTTTTCATATGAGTGATTTTGTTCTTCTCCATTATATCTGTAAAGGAATACATTGACTTGAAGCCATATGGCCCTGTTTATACAAAATCAAAATGGCAGCTTAGAAAGTCAATTAGTAAGGCAGAATAATGCAATGGAAAGACTATTAGATTTAAGATCAAAAGACCTGAGTTCAAATTTCAGTTCATTTATTTTCTGTGTAACCATCTTCCTTCTCTGGAATTCAGGTCCCTCATCTCTAAAGGAGAGGATTAGCTATATGGCGATGGCATAATGAATTATTTAGAAAATCCTAGATAATTGTCAAAGAAAATGAGACAATTATAGCTTCAGTAGAATATCAAAGTAGAAAATAAATGCATAAAATTAAACAGCACTAACAAAAAAACCCTCACATATATATGTATATATCCAAATGCATGTATTTATAGATGCTTTTTTGTGTAGTAAAGAACTAGAAATAAAGTTGATATCCAAATTAGAGAGTCACTAAACAAACTGTAATACAAGAATTTAAAGGAATATTATTGTGTTATAAGAAACAATATGATGACTACAAGGCGATTGGATAAACAGAAAGGAATATGGAAATAATTTAGGTGAATGAAAGAATGGAAAACTAACCCAAAAGTCTACATAATGGCTACAGCAAGAGTCTCTCATAATCAACATGGCATGGAGGGTAGAGTCTAGCCTTGAGGTCCATCTATTGTCTTTCTTTTACTACCTGGCTGTTATATCTCCTTTTCCAGTTGCCTATATCCTTAATTTCTTTTAGCTCAGTATCTGCCTCATACAAGAGACTTTCTTTCACTCTGTACCAATTCCACTTCCTGGTACTTCCCATTATCTTGTATCCATTGGTATGTATTTTATATGTACCTATAAAGGTACATATTTGTTTTCTCCAATAAAATAGAAACTCCTCCAAGGCAGGGATTGTTTTCCAACATCAGCCTTTTACTAATTTTGAAACTTCAGCAAATCAATTCACCTATCTATATCTTAATTTCCTCATCTATAATGAAAGAGAATTGGACTCAATGGCTTCCAGGGTCTACGTCAATGTCCCTAAGATTCCCCAGCACCAAGCCCAGTGCCTGATAGATAGTATGTGTTTAATTAGCGCTTGTGGATTGATTATTTTTACTCCAGTACTAAATGTGAATGATTCTTCAAAATATCCTATAGACTGCTCATACCATAGGCCCCTCTTCTGGTTTTTGTTGTTATTTTTGAAATGGTTCTCTTTCCATTGCCACATGCACACAGAGAAAGGAAGCTTCCACAAAGTCATCCTTTTGACTATGGTGCTCATCAGTCCACCTTCAAGGTCCCTCCTGCCAGAAGGGTCATATCTGGAATAGCAGCTAACATCCATCAATCTTCCCCTTATGCCAGCTTCACTTCCCCCAAAGGAAGAGATGGCATTGACAGGCAGTTTCTTTCCCTCTTATAATGATACATAGGAAAGAAAAAGCTAGAGTCATATGTGGGGACCACAAGTAAATGCTAGCTAAGTCCCAGCAGCAAGAGGAGACCTCCCCTTAGTGCAGATGTGGGCAGCTAAGCACCAGGTGGGCGACAGAGCCCCAGGGAATATAATGAACAGCTGCAGACTGATTACAGATTTCAGCTTTTCCTGCCTGTGTACAATGAGTATGCCCTTTCTCTCCTAATGCATTTGCTAAATTTTCTGAAGAGATCAAAATTCTGGGGGCGTTTGCTGAAAAGTTTTGTACTCAATACCAAGCATAAAGAATAGGATGGAATGGAGGGCAGAACCACCTCACTTTCTAAAGAGAATAGCAGAGTGAAAAAGATGGTGAAAAGGAGAACATGAGGACTCCAAGGAAAGAAGGATATGAGAAATCTAATTAAAGATCAAAGGCTAGAAGATGATAAAAAGGAGGAGAACAAAGGAGATGAAAGAAAGGAAGGAAGGAAAAAAATTGGGTAAAAGGTACACACACATACAACAATGGCCATCTGCATTATGAAGCATACCTATGGTTTGTTTTATTTTAACCCTTACATTCTGGGTAAGAATTAATACTAAGTATCAGTTCTAAAGCAGAAGAGTAATAAAAGCTAGATGATTGGAGTTTAAGTGATTTGCCCAGATTTGCCCAGCTAGGAAGTATAGGAAGTCATATTTGAACCCAGGACTTCCCATCTCCCAGCCTGACTCTCAATCCACTGAGTTACCTATCCCCCCCTCCCCCACTGCTATGTTTTCATCGAGAAGGAAAGATTTTTCTGTGGCATATTTAAATTTCTGTCCTAGTAATAAATGACCCCTGAAACAATTAGTTGGCTGATACCCCAGTGAATGCAAGGAAATCATTTACTGTTTAATCCTTTTCCTTTAAGTTCCAGCTGGACAAAACCCAAAAATCCTCAATGTTAGGTATTAAGAGAGATGGTAGAAATCCAGGAACCAATTTTCAAGGCTTCACTTCACTAGTTTTCTTTATTTGGGTCCTATTAGGTCTAATAATGTGTACTAGCAATTAATTACCCAGGAAGAGAAAAGGTAGAATCCATACATTAGTGCTTAGATGGGTCTGCCCTTCAGCAAGTCCTGGGATGAGAAAAGGTGAACAATCTCAAAGTTTTCTTCAGAACTTGTGAGTTCTAGGCTTAATTATGAGTTCCTGGCTTTCATTTGACACCCAAAGTCCCCAAACTCTTTTACATGGGGCTACAAGGGGGTGCTCAGTAAGCATCATCTGGATTATTTCCAGGAATTTGTCATCACAGAGCCAGGGCTAAAATCCATTTAGTTTTGTCAATCTATGGTGGCTAGGAGAATCTCTTTTAAGTTACCTACAATTACAGACTCACTGGGATCAGGTGTGAAAATCTGAACCTTCTCTCTTTCAGGATTGAATGTATCATAGGAGCACAGAATAGAACTAAGTCTAGGCTAGAGTCATTTAGTCCAATCCCCTCATTTTTCGGGAAAATTATAATAAGGCCAAGAATAATTCAAGTAGTTGGTTTCATGTCTTAAGGGTTAAAAGTGGCAAAAACATTATTCTAATTCATACCTCTGACATAAAACTGACACTCTCTCCATTGCAACCCACACTGCCTTCTTCTCATGTAATAATAAAGTCTTGCTTTTATATGATGGTTTCCCATTGAAAGCTTTCACATATAGTATTACATCTGATTTTCTACTCCTCAAAGCACAGTCTTTCCATCTCTCTTCTCTATGCCTTTCTTTGAGTGTTTCTCCCCTTATTCCTGGAATATGTTCCCTCTTCATTTCTGGCCTTAGAATCACTGACTTCCTTCAAAATTCAGCTCAAGGGCTACCTATTACAAGAGGCATTATATGATCCTCTCAAATGCTAATGCTTTCCTCCCTCATTACTCTGAATATATGACATGTATTTACCACTATACACACATATGTATGTATATATATGTACATATATATATATATATACATATATATTGTTCTCTCCCTGCAGAATGTAAACTTTTTAGAACAGGGACTATTTTCTTTGCTGTATTTGTAACCATACAATGTCCCCTCAAAATTAAGAAGTTTCCTGTCTGAATTCTTTCAGAGAAAATTAGCATGCTATAATGGAAGTCTCACTAGACTTGCAATCACTAGACCTAAATTTGAATTACATCTTAGATTCTTATTAGTTGTATGTTGATAAGCAAGTTACTCTGTGTCTCAGAAGTTCTTACTTGTTAAATGCAGTAAATGACATAAGCAAGATATGAATTCTGGGGCTAGAATGATTTTCCAAGATTTCTGGGAACATTCTAGGGAAGTTTGGAGTATAACCTGGTGAGAAATTGAACAAATCAGTTTGGATTCCAATGTCCAGTGATGGGCTAGGACAGAGCATACCCAACCAAAATCATGAGAGGCACTTACTTGGGGAAGGGAAAAAATAAAAGCCTCAGATTCTTCATACTCAAGCCAAGTGAAGAGTTTGTGAAGGGAGAGGGTTAGAAGACTTTGATTTCTCATTAGTATCCAAGCAATATCTTCACTGAACTTTTGTACCTCCTTTTCCATTTGGCCAATTCTACTTCTTACGGAGTTTGTTTCTTCATTGAATTTTCTAGTGGTATCTTCAGAACAGCAATGATTTACAATAATGTCTGCATTGAGAATTAAAGATAAACCAGATATATTGAAGAAACACATGTTCATAACTCTAAAAGGAACTACAGAAGACAGGTACTTCTATCTCTAGGGAGAACTTTCTGAGGGCCTCACAAAGAAAAGAATTTTTTAAGAAAGGACTTCCAGGATTTTAGTTTACTGCTTTCCTGCCTCCCACAAGCTAACCTTGAGCCAACTTCCTTTGGACTCACTATGTACTTGTGGGAGAGTACACCCTGGTATAAGGAAGATTTTTGTATCAACTGTTATTTTTTTATTTTTAAAAGTCTGTCTAATTGACATGAATTGAGAATAAAAAAGGGGAGTACACTGGTGGGAACTCAGGAGTTATCATACTAAAACCAACTGCCAATACCTTAGGTCCACTCCCAGAATCCTAAAAGAAACAACAATCTTCTAGAAACCTAATCTACCAGTATGAATGAGGATTTGGAGTAGTAACCAAGAATATGTGCTATATACCATATTCTTTCTAGACTCATCTTAAATTCCAACTGTGCCTAGGAAACTTGCACTTCTGTCCTTCAGCTAAAAGCATTATCTAATTTGCCAAACTTTTCCTAGAAACCTTCATCTAGATCTTTGTTATCTCTGAAACTTGCTTGCTTGTAATTATATTTTTCTGTATCTGTACCAATTCCCACTTGATAGATTTGAAGCTCCATAAGGACAGGGATTGTATCATTTTTTATTGTTGATTCACCAGATTCTAGCCCAGTGCATTGCACCTGATAGGAACATATCTTTTTTGAATTACTCTCTTATGTGCTTATCAATAACTATAATACAAAATAGAATTTGGGGACCTTATAATTAGAGATCTTATACTCTTTGAGTGTAAGAATTGTAAATATTTCTTCCTAACACAGAGTTTTTCACACTATAGTTGCTTAATAAATGTTTCTTGGAAAAAATGAGTGAAATAGCATCTGGTCCAGGACTTCCAAAGGACATGTGGGACTTATCTTGTCAGTTCCTGGGCTTCTGGCAGAGGGAACAAACATTTATTAAGTGCCTACTATTTGCCAGACACCATGCTAAGTACTTCTAACTCAAACAATAGTAGGAGCCATTCAACCAGCATTGGCTATGGCTAAAACAGCTGCCCAAGCAGATTGAATATCCATTTGGATCTTCTGAGACTATCTGCCCAGGCTTTCTCTCTATGGTCAATGAACAGCATATGCTACTCTACTGTGCAAGGATATCAGTGTTCACATAAGTACACACAGCATCCCCTTTAATTAAAGTCCAATACGGTTCACACATTAGGCAAATATCATTGTTTCCCCTATGGAATGCCCAGGCATCTGGTAGTCTTCTGCCTCCTACAAAATCCTCTTTCTCTATTCAGTATTAAAAAGGCAAAAAGCATGCCTGCTACAAGGGATCCCCAGATCAATCCATATCCTGTCCCCAAACACCACCTTCTATTTCTTTGTTCAGTATCTGAGGGAACACCTGTCCAAAATTGACTACAATACAAAACCTGGGAGAGAGAGAGAGAGAGAGAGAGAGAGAGAGAGAGAGAGAGAGAGAGAGAGAAGGAG
>NW_025364352.1:0-2524 GCF_016433145.1 Gracilinanus agilis | reverse complement strand
GTGTCTGAGGCCAGATTTGAACCCAGGACCTCCCGTCTCTAGGCCTGGCTCTCAATCCTCTGAGCTACCCAGCTGCCCCCTCAGTCCTTTTTACTACTGAAAATTTCCAGTTCATAAACTCTGGTACTCGAGCGTTGGTTGTTCTTTCTCCAAAGTGCCTTGAGTGTATGGATGAGCATTTGATTTAACTGGTTTTTCTAACACTGTGATCTTAGACGATGACTCCAACTGTTTTCTTTTGCACAAAATTGTGGTTTCTGGGTCAACCCAGAAGCAATTTTGGAAGTTGTTTTGCTTTTGATCTCATTGAAGAAAATTTCAATCAGCTCAAATTCAATGAAGTTCAATTCAGTGTTTCTTCAAGGCCTCCAGGCTCTGCCATTGCCTCCATTTGGGCACTTAATCCTTTCACAAGTGCTCAACTCCAAGCCTTAGCATGGACAAATTGGCTTCTAGAAAGGCTATGGCCAAAACAGTTGCCTCCCCTGGTTCCCACAAAAGACCTGAGTCACTCGGTTTATCCATGGCCAAGTTATGGATTTGAAATTAAGCTTTTACTTGGATACGGAGAATAAATAAAAATATATATATTTTTTAAAATTGGAAGCCCCTCCTCTGGGCAGCTTTCCTGGAGAGGCAGGGCTAGAGCACTGTGAGTAATTTCAGGAAGATCTTGATTCAAATCTGGCCTCTGGTTCTTCAATCAATAGGTCAGTCAGAAAGTCAGTCAATAAACACTTTTAAAGCAAGTTACTTCCGGCCAGGCACGGTGCCGAGTGCTCTGGATTAAAAACAAACAAACAAAAAAAAAGCAGGCCAGTCCCTACCCTCGAGGAGTTTTTAATCTAATGGGCGGGTCCTGGGCAAGTCTCTGAATTTCCTTTCTACCATTTTCCGGAGAAATAATATTGGTAAATCTTTAATTTTATCTGAAAGGTAAATAATATCTGTGAATAAAGTGGGAAAGACCTTCTAGTTACACTGTAAGACTTGCGAGAGACCGTGAGGGGTGCTACAAGCTTAACACCTGATGCCCACGTAAGTTCTTCCCGTGGTGAGCAGCTTTCAGCCCACACTGAATGGGTTTTGCATTTCCTCCTGCTGTGACTGAGCCTGCCCACGGCCTCAGTTTCCCCATCTGTAAAATGAGAGCGCGGCACTCAAAGACCTTCAACCTTTCTCCCTCTGGTCCTGCTTTGTATATCAGAGTCATCTCCTGCGGGCGAGCTCCCTGAAGGCAGGGACCTCGTCTCCAAACTCCGAACTGTGGACTCTCTCCCGGGAGGACTTCCAGCCCTCCTCCTTTATTCTGCGTAAGAAATGTTTGTTGTCCTGCGTCTCCGTGGAGACCGTCCTCTTTGGCAGCCATCTGCAGTCGTTGTGCAACGTCTCTCCTCCAGCTAGTTTCACCAGGTGATGTCACAGGCGAGGTCAGTGAACCCGCGCTGACAATGGATCATGGGAAACCCCTCTGGGATTTGGGAAAATGTCCCGCTGGAGGGAATGAGGAAGCCTTCTGGAGCCTGCAAAAAGCCAGCCGGAGCCGAGGCCCGACGGCGACTTCTCGGGGAGTCCTCCTTTATCTGGCTTCCTCTGGCTCTGATGGATGTGCTCAGTCCTGGCTGGGCGTTAACAGATCTCAGCCGCAGCACTTTCAGCACTCGCGCGCATCGCACTTGAGATGTCATCACTTCCCGGCTCTTGGAGGGAAGAGCTCCTCCGCCCCTCCTGCTCCAGGTTGGTCGGGCTTTTGTTCACCCAGAAAAGGACCCTCAGAGCTCGGCTGAAGCCCCTGGACCGGGGCACTCTGGGAATTTCAGACCTGGAAGGGGCCTAGCAAGCTGCCACTGAGGCCTGAAAACCAGCCGTGCTCACCGCGACTGATGGAAGACCTCCGGCAAGGGGCAACCTCTGGGACCGAGTTCACACCTTCGGGAGTCCTTCCCGGAGTCAAATCCAGAAATCCAGCCCTTGGCCGCTTCCGCCCTCTGCTTTGTTCTTTCCACCTTTAGGCCAACAGAACTCACTCTCCGTGTCCGGAACCCTCTCCCTGTCTTCATCCTTCCTTCCCGATTCCTGCGGAGGCTGCCGCCGCCCTTCCTTGGTGCCGTTCTCCTCAGAGTTTCTCACCCCCCCCTGTGCCATCAGTGGCCACGTCCCCGGGCCTCCGTCCTTTCTGCCTGCCCGAAGCCTTTCCAAGTTCCTCCTCCAAGCGCTTTGCCTCTGTTGATGATCTCGAATCAGCCCAAGTCCGAATGGAGAGTCCTAGAAATCGAAAGAGCCAAACGCTCAGTCTATGACCCGCAAATGATCCTCAGTGACAAACAGCCGAAATGCAAACCGATAAAATAAATGCTCAATAGATATCGATCTCGAGCTTTGACACGGTAGCTCTGCCATTAGACTGGGAGCTCTTTGACAGGAGGGACTAACTGTTCTTTTTCTTTTGTGTCTTTCTTTGGGCCCTTTCTTTCTTTCTTTCTTTCTTTCTTTCTTTCTTTCTTTCTTTCTTTCTTTCTTTCTT
>NW_025364351.1:0-4119 GCF_016433145.1 Gracilinanus agilis | reverse complement strand
GGACAGGAGAGGGAGAGAGATAAACACAGAAATAGAGGGACAGAAACAGATGTGGGGAGGGAGGGAGAGATAGAGGAAAATCGAGAGCAAGAGAGGGAGTGGGAGAGGGAGAGAGAGGGAGAGGGAGGCAAGAGAGAAAGGGAGAGAGAGAAAGAGAGAGAGAGAGAGAGAGAGAGAAAGAGAGAGAGAAAGAGGGAGAAGGAGAAGGGAAGGGAGAGAGGAGAGGGAGAGAGAGGGAGGGAGAGGGAGAGGGAGAGAGATAAATACAGAAACAGAGTAAGAGATAGAAACAGAGGTGGGGAGGGAGAGAGTGATGGAGGGAGAGGGAGAGAGAGGGAGGGAGAAATAGAGGAAGAACGAGAGCGAGGCAGAGAGAGACAGACTGAGCCTGAGCTTCCTCAAATTCCTCTCCACCTCCTAACACCTTCTCTCTGAGATGATCTCCCACTGGACAGTATATATAGGCATACCTTCCACATCTTCTGGGTTAAGGGGAACTGCATCCCTGAGATCTGAAAAAGCTGCTTATAATTTTTTTCACCCTCCATTCCTACCAGAGAAGGTCTAAATTTTTTCTTTTTCTTTCATGGGATATTTATGGCATCTTATTGTAAAATTTAGATTAAGTATTTGATCATAGATTATATGTAAATCAATGTTAAGTAAAGGTACTATATGAAAAAAACAGATTTAAAATAGGAAATAAATATTGGAATTTTAAAAAAGTGAGGAGAATAATTGTCAACGTTCTGTACAGGTAATATTATACATAACAGTACATACATTTTATGCACTTATGAGTTACTAAACTTTTAAAGATCTCTCTCTGTTTCCAGCCTCTGTGTGTTGTCTGCTGGCTTTCATGTTCTTTCACAAACTTTTAACTCCTTACTTTAACTTTAAAAAAGAAATTGTATATATTTGTGATATTAAAATGTGTTGATATTATATAATATTACACATATATTTTATGCATTTCTGAGTTTCTAAACTTTTTCTGTCATCTGCTGGTTTTTCTCCTGTAAAACTTCCACACAAATTCCCATTTAATTTCTTATGCTCAACTATGATATATCAAAACTGGGATGGAAAAAGTCACCATGTGGCAGGGATATCTGTATTTTGTAGGTACAAAGTTGTTTGTTTGTGGTCTTCCCCTTTAGATTGTGAGCAACAACTTGAAGATACGGACCTTGTTTTTGCTTTCCTTTGTATGTTGCTGTTCTGCCATGTCTGACTCTTTATGACCCCATTTGGGGTTTTCTTTGCAAAGATACTGGAGTGGTTTGCCATTTTCTTCACCAGCTCATTTTACAGATGAAGAAACTGAGGCCAACAGGGTAAAGTGGCTTTTCCAGGGTCACACAGCTGCTAAGTGTTTGAGGCCAGATTTAAACTCAGGAAGATGAGTCTTCTTGACTAAGTCCAGGGCTCTACCCATTCTACCACCTAGCTGCTCAATATTGTTTATATACCCAGTGCCTGGCACAGTGTTTGTTGAATAACAAAATTATTTTAGTGAAGGCAATGTAAGGTGGAGTAAGCCAAGACAATTGTGAGATTCATTTTTTTTAATCATCAAGGAAGTAAAACATATACAGGTCACTATTTAGGTAATGATAAAAGAGAGTATAATCAAATGCCCAAATGAATATGCTTGGAGTTCAGAAAATGATGCAATAGTGAGGGAAGTTTTTGTAGAGAAGGTAGTCCTTGAATTGGACCTCAAAAGAGGGAAAGATTTTATAATTTGGAAAATCAATTTAAGAAGGGCAGCTAAGTAGCTCAGTGGATAGAGAGCCAAGCTTGGAGATGAGAAGTCCTGGGTTCAAATGTGACCTCAGACACTACCTAGCTGGGTAACCCTGGGCAAGTCACTTAATCCCAATTATCTAGCCTTCTGTGCTTTTCTGTCTTGGAACCCTTGCTTAATATCAATTCTAAGAAAGAAGGTAAGGATTAAAAAAAAGTTATACTTCAAATTGATTAGAGATTTGAAAAATAAGCTATGCTTAACAGAGATCCACAGATACAAGTACATTCCTTTTTTTTGTTTGTTTGTTTTACTCCAGATATGGAATTGCCTATTTTATTTGGTCTTTGTTAAATTAAGAATAAAAATACATTTAAAAATTTTTTCATTAAAATTAAAAAACAACAACAAAGGCCAAGCACAGATACCCAGGTTGGCCACTGGAGATCTGCCATATTGACATTGACATTGACAACTACTCTTTGATTCTTGGCATACAACCAGTTCTGAATCTGATTGTTAAAATATCCAATCCCCATCTCTCCATCTTCTTCACAAGAATTATATGAGATAACTTATCAAACATTTTGCTTAATTCTAGGCAAATTACATCCATGGCATTCCTCTCATCTACTAGTTTAATCTTCTTGTTAGAAAAGATAATGAGGTTAGCATGGCGCTACCTCTTTTTTTTTTTTTTTTTTTTTTAAATAACCCTTACCTTCTGTTTTAGTATCAGTTCTAATACAGAAAAGTGGCAAGGACTAGGCAATTAGGGTGAAGTGATTTGCCCAAGGACACCCAGCTAGGAAGTGTCTGAGGTCAAATTTGAACCCAGGACCTCCCCACTTCAGATCTAGTGTTCTATCCACTGTTCTACCTAGCTGCCCCATACCACCTAATTTTTGATGGTCATTTATCTCTTTATAATCACTGCTTCCCTTTCTAGACATTCATTTCCCATCCCTTTAGTGACCCATTTCCCTAGGAATTGGAGTCAAGCTCACTGGTTGATAGTTTAAAGATTCCTTTTTCTTTTTAATAAAAATCAGGACAACCTGCTCTTCTACAATCTTGTGTCACCTCTCCTGTTTTATATGATCTTTCAAATAGTACTAATAGCTATCTGAAATCCCATCACAAGCTCTACTATTACCTGGGGATATGGTTCTTTTTGGATTTATTAAGGTTCTTTTTGGATATTATTAAGGTGCTGGCTCCTTAGTTATTTCTTTGTTTAATCTTAGTAATAATTGAGCAGCTAGTTGGCACTTTGGATAAAGTGCCCAGCCTGGAGTCAGGAAGACTCATTTTCCTGAATTCAAATCTAGCTTCAGACACCTATTAGCTGGGTGCCACTGGACAAGTCAACCCTGTTTGTCTCCATTTTCTCAGCTGTAAAATGAGTTGGAGAAGGAAATAGCAAACCACTGCAGTAGCAAAGAAAACCCCAAATGGGTTTCATAAAGTATTGGACATTACTGAGCAATACGAACAAAAGTAGTAATTTTCCCGATACTCATCTCGTGAGGTTTTTGTGAGGAGAATGCTTTGGGATATTTTAAGTGTATTTTTATTTGTCCTCTCTTAGTCTCGGTGTCTTCATTTGTATAATGGGAATAATAATACCTATGAGACTTACTTCATTGAATGGGTATGAAAGCTTTATAAATTGCAAATTACTGAAGACATGTGAACTACTATTAATGCCTTTGCTACTAGAAAAGATTGTGAAATCTGCCTCTTATCTTTATAAAGAAAGTCTCTTTATATCTGTCTCTCTTACTAAGGATGATCCCAATGGAGCTTGCCTGGATATACATGGATGAATTAGACAATTGACTAAAGGGTTTAAATTTCATCATCTGTGAAGTAAAGGGTTATGAGTAAAGGTAGAGGTTCTCTAGGTTTCTTTCCAGCGTTATCAATCTATAACTGCTTATTTTCATAGAATTTTGGATCTAAGGCTGAAAGAGATCTTGAAAGCTATTTTGTCCAACCCCCTTCATGAGAAAGATGAGAAAACTGAGGCCACCAAAAGCTAGTGATTTGCACAAGGACAAGCAGGGTTTCAACCCAGGGCTCTTTATAATATGATTCCAATTTCCTCATCTGTCAAATGAGCTGGAAAAGGAAAAGGCAAACCACTCTAGTACCTTTGCCAAGAAAATCACAAATGGGGTCATGAAGACTTGGATGGACATGACTGAAATGACTGAACAATAAAAAATTATGATCCAGTGGCTCCTTTCAGAGACTCTGCATGTAGTGATTTAATTTAATTTGCTTAATGAAGAATATTTTCCTTCCTTCCTTTCTCTTCCTTCCTTCCTTCCTTCCTTCCTTCCTTCCTTCCTTCCTTCCTT
>NW_025364350.1:0-1858 GCF_016433145.1 Gracilinanus agilis | reverse complement strand
TCCCGGAGCTGCTGATGACTCGATGGGTGCCCCAAACTTGCCCTATTTCTTTTTAGCTGGGTTCGGAGCTATAGATGAGTGTGGAGGGGGTGGGGGTGGGGCGGTTGCTCAGCCCGCGATTTAGTGAGAGCCCTTTATAGCCTGGAAATGTCTCAATTCCACGTACCTTCCACGCTGTGCCCTGTTGTGGGGTTCCTCCGTTCGTCTGGACTTGTTTTTATGTCCCCTTGAGGAGTTTTGTGTGTTTCGGTCAGGAGAGGTTAAGAGCTGCTTCTTACTCTGCCGCCATCTTAACCCGGAAACCTCTATCCTTCATTTTTTATTTAAACCCTTGCCTTCCATCTTGGAGTCAATCCAAGGCAGAAGAGTGGTAAGGGCTAGGCAATGGGGGTTAAGTGACTTGCCCAGAGTCACACAGCTGGGAAGTGTCTGAGGCCACATTTGAGCCCAGGACCTCCCATCTCTAGGCCTGGTTCTACATCTACTGAACCACCCAGCTGCCCCTTCAAATATCCTCCTAATGGGTTCTCCCTACCTCCAGCCTCCATCTGCTCACCTGTAGGTGATTCGGGACTCTCTTCTCCATCAGGACCTTCCTTCTCATCCTCCTTTACTGAATCCTCATCCGCATCATGCGCTTTACCCTGGGGGCCCACAGAGCCCCTCCTGGTCCTTCTCTTCTCCCTTTATGCTACTTCGCCGGTGATCTCCCAGCTCCCACAGCTCTCGTTCCAGGCTCCATGCCGAGGATTCCCACATGGACCCATTCGGCCTCCCTTCTCTGTGGAGCTCTAATCTTGCACCTCCCACTGTTTCCTCCAAATCTCAAACCAGAAGGCTGTCTAGCACACATCTGGAACCTGACGAGTCCCAAGCAGAGTGCTTAATCTTTTCCCAACTGCTGCCCCAATCCTCCCTCCCCTATTAATCACTAAAGAGCAGCACGTGCTTCCTGCCCCGTGGGCTCCTCCTGGGTTACCCCTGAAATGTTCTATCCCATCATGCCACATCATTCCTCATCTGACAAATACAATGAATAGGATACATTACAATGAAACTTCGAAAGAGTTGCCTTAGAAACAGACCGACAGATGAGCATTTCCTTTCCTTTGGCCCCTCTTTAAAAAGTTTGCCCATCACTGCTAACTGTAACTATAATTTTAGAAAGTGTTAGAACCAGTTAGTAAACTAACTTAGTATAAGAAATAAATTATAACAATATAATATTAATCACATTTTAAAAGATATAGTGTAGGGCAGTGGTTCCCAAACTTTTTTGGCCTACCGCCCCCTCTCCAGAAAAAATATTACTTAGCACCTCCTGGAAATTATAAAACTATTTATTGAACTCAGAATAGAATGTAATACAAAAAAAGTGTGGCCATCACTGCTCTCTGGATCACTATAGTACCCACCAGGGGGCGGTAGCACCCACTTTGGGAATCACTGGTGTAGGGTATTAAAATATTACAGCTACCAATAAAATTAAGAGCTTCTGTTATCAGTTTTGGAATGTTAAGTACACAACTTGATGGAATCCTGATTCCTGATAAAGATAATGTAAATAATCATTGAGTTAGTCCTAGAAATTAGGAATGTATTACAAGGACAAGATGGTATTTGCTTTGTGAAGGATTTATGTTCACTATAGGTTCCTCAGAGTTTATAGCTCAGAGAGGCACCTTTGGTTTATCTTTAAGTTTATCCCCAGAGTCAGCATTATGAATTGTCTGATTATTTCAGGTTGTTATCTGTAGTATCATTTAGAGATGAATGAAAATTGTATCCTGATCAGATTCATTCTCATAGTTTCTGTTATTGTTACTTTCACACTGCAGTGATGAACTATGTTTGTGAT
>NW_025364349.1:0-2960 GCF_016433145.1 Gracilinanus agilis | reverse complement strand
ATAGGTAAATTAATTTGGGTAGAATTGTCATTTTTATTATGTTAGCTTGCCCTACCCGTGAGCAATCAATGGCTTTCCAATTGTTTAGATCCAGTTTTATTTGTTTGGGAAGTATTTTGTAGTTGTTTTCATATAATTGCTGTGTTTGTTTTGGTAGGTAGATTCCTAAGTATTTTATATTGTCTAGGGTGATTTTGAATGGTGTTTCTCTTTCTACTTCTTGCTGCTCTAGTGTGTTGGAAATGTATAGAAATGCTGATGATTTATGTGCATTTATTTTGTATCCTGCAACTTTGCTAAAGTTGTTGATTATTTCTACAAGCTTCTTAGTTGATTCTCTAGGATTTTTTAAGTTGACCATCATATCATCTTTAAAGAGTGATAGCTTAGTCTCCTCATTGCCTATTTTGATACCTTCAATTTCTTCTTCTCTAATTGCAACTGCTAGTGTTTCTAGTACTATGTTGAATAATAGAGGTGATAATGGGCATCCTTGTTTCACTCCTGACCTTATTGGGAAGGCTTCTAATTTATCCCCATTGCATATGATGTTTGTTGATCGTTTTAGGTATATACTATTTATTATTTTTAGGAAGTTCCTTCTATTCCTATACTTTTCAGTGTTTTCAATAGGAATGGATGCTGTATTTTTTCAAAGGCTTTTTCAGCATCTATTGAGATGATCATGTGATTTTTGTTTGTGTTGATATGGTCAATTATGTGGATGGTTTTCCTAATGTTGAACCATCCTTGCATTCCTGGTATAAATCCCACCTGATCATGGTGGATGATCTTCTTAATTACTTGCTGGAGTCTCTTTGCTAGTATTCTATTTAAGATTTTTGCATCTATGTTCATTAGGGAGACTGGTCTGTAGTTTTCTTTCTCTGTTTTTGATCTCCCTGGCTTTGGAATCAGTACCATATTTGTGTCATAAAAGGAATTTGGTAGGACTCCTTCTTTGCTTATCATATCAAATAATTTGTATAGTATTAGGATTATTTGCTCTTTGAATGTCTGATAGAATTCACTTGTGAATCCATCAGGCCCTGGTGATTTTTTCTTAGGGAGTTCTTTGATGGCTTGTTCAATTTCTTTTTCTTATATGGGATTATTTAGGTATTCTATTTCTTCTGCTGTTAATCTAGGCAGTTTATATTTTTGTAAATATTCATCCATATCTCCTAAATTGTTATATTTATTGCCATATAATTGGGCAAAATAGTTTTTAATGATTGCCTTAATTTCCTCTTCATTAGAGGTGAGGTTTCCCTTTTCATCTTTGATACTGTCAATTTGGTTTTCTTCTTTCCTTTTTTTTATTAGATTGACTAGTACTTTGTCTATTTTATCTTTTTTTCAAAGTACCAGCTTCTAGTCTTATTTATTAATTCAATAGGTCTTTTACTTTTGATTTTATTAATTTCTCCCTTGATTTTTATCATTTCTAATTTAGTTTCCATCTGGGGATTTTTAATTTGCTCTCTTTCTAATTTTTTGAGTTGCATGCCCAATTCATTAATCTCTGCCCTCCCTAATTTGTTAATATATGCACTCAAGGATATAAATTTCCCCCTGAGTACTGCCTTGGCCGCATCCCACAGAGTTTGGTAGGATGTCTCATCATTGTCATTTTCTTCAATGAAATTATTGATTGTTTCTATGATTCCTTCTTTGACAAATTGGTTTTGGAGAATCATATTATTTAATTTCCAATTAGTTTTTGATTTTCCTGTCCAGGTGCCCTTACTAATTATTATTTTTATTGCATTATGATCTGAGAAGTTTACATTTATTATTTCTGCTCTTTCGCATTTGTTTGCAATGATTCTATGCCCTATAACATGGTCAATCTTTGTGAATGTGCCCTGTGCAGCTGAAAAGAAGGTGTATTCCTTTTTGTCCCTATTTATTTTCCTCCACATATCAATTAGATCTAATTTTTGTAGGACTTCATTCACCTCTCTTACCTCTTTCTTATTTATTTTTCGGTTTGATTTATCTAGATCTGACAGAGGAATATTTAGATCTCTCACTAGTATGGTTTTACTATCTATTTCCTTCTTGAGCTCTTCCAGTTTCTCCTTTATGAATTTGGATGCTATGCCACTTGGTGCATACATATTGAGAAGTGTTATTTCCTCATTGTTTATACTGCCTTTAATCAGGATGTAATGACCTTCCCTGTCTTTTTTAATCATATCTATTTTTACTTTGGCTTTGTCAGAAATCATAATAGCCACTCCTGCCTTCTTTTTCTCATTTGAGGCCCAAAAGATTTTGCTCAAACCCTGAACCTTAAACTTGTGTATGTCCACCAGCCTCATATGTGTTTCTTGTAGACAACATATGGTGGGATTTTGGTTTCTAATCCACTCTGCTATTTGCTTCCTTTTTATGAGCGAGTTCATCCCATTCACATTTAGAGTTATAATCATCAGTTGTGCATTTGCTGACTTTTTCGAATCCTCCCCTCTTCCTACCCCCTTTTTCCTTATATTTTTTCCTTTTAAATCAGTGGTTTGCTATTGAGTCGCTATCCCTTATCCCCTCCCTTGATTAACTTCCCTTTCTACCCCCTCCCTTATTTTTCCCCCTCTTTTTGTTTTTAAAGGCTTTATGAATTCCCTCTCTCTTCTCCCCTCCCTTTTTTTGACCTCCCCACTCCCCTGCTCCCCTTGGTTTATCCCTTCTAACTTTCTCAGAAGGGTTAGATAAGAGTTTTATGTCCCAATGGATAGTATAGCTACTCTTCCCTCTCAGGGTTGATTACACTAAGGGTAAGGTTTGATTATTACCTCTTAATGCTCTCTTCCTCTCCTTCTTATAATAGTATTTGTCCCCTCTCCCTCCCATGCCCTCTTTGTGTGTAATAGAATATCCTATTTTCTTATTCACTCAAGTTTCTCTTGGTGTCCCCTGCTATTCACCCCCTCTTTCCCATCCCCCGTGTCATCTTA
>NW_025364348.1:0-8210 GCF_016433145.1 Gracilinanus agilis | reverse complement strand
CACACCACCTGAGTTATACTCAGTTTTTTGGTGAATTTTGACACACCAAACTCAAAAGTCACTGTTTTAGGAGCCCTATGGCTAGGACTCTCCAGCTTTTTATATTTGTATCCAAGTACTTAAAACTGGGCCTGGAGCATGTTAAGAGCTTAATATATTTTTATTCAGAGTACCTTGTTGGGCTGAGATCCTCCCACTGCTACTTGTTCTACATTGTGTTGATTTTTTTCCCTTACCCTGCTGAGGGTGGGCAGAACCCACTGTGTTCTTTCCACTGCCACTTGTGGTATATCAAGTCCAAGTTCTGCTGAAGCTTGTTCAGTACTATCTCCTCATAATTCAGTGAGATGAGTCCTTGTTGTCTCTCCATATTGTTCTGGATTGGAGCACTGCTTCACACCTTCTGTTGGTTCTGCCACTTCAGTATTTGTTTTGAGGTGATTTTGTTCTTCTGTGGTCATTTTGAAGGTGGTTTGTTGGCTTCAAGTATTTCTTACTTCTCCATCTTGGCTTGATCTCTTAGATATTTCCCAACTCATTCACCTAGGTCAATGGACTCCACAGCATTCATCACTGTCCCTGACAGAAGGACCTCTCCAGGGCAACATGTTAATGCATTATTCTGATCTAGTGTTAATCCTTTTATTCCTATTGAGCTTTTCCTTATGTTTCTTAAGTAATTACTTAACAGTCAGATAATTTAAAAGTTAGAAAGACTTGAGTCCTAAATGAGCTTCTCTCTCCTAACCTCAGAATATGTGATCAAATCCTAAAATATAAGTCAGATCAAATAAAGTAATGGTTTTATTTAGCTTTATGAAAGGAAATACCACTCCTATCAAATAGAAACATTTGAAAGATATAATTTTCAAATATGAGGTTTTAGGGTACAAGTTAAATGACTCCTATGGCTTCTGGAAGTATACCCAAGAAAAAGGAAATTTCAACCAATCTTCACAAAAGTAATATATGTCAGGTTAGATAAGTCAAGTGCTCTTGATTCTGTGTACTGTGTAGTTCATATATCTTTCTGAGATTTAAGACAAGGGCATAATTATACATCTGGTAGAAGAATTAACTCCTAAAACCCTGCTATACAGACTAGGTTAGTTTTTCCTATGTGTGACTAGCTGACAGGGTGAATAGAAAGACAGAGTGGGGATTCTGGGAAAATGGCTGCTCAGACAGAGCAAAACTTCAGACCTCTATACCCTTCCACATCAAGATAATAAACAAAGCACTTCTAGGGGAAAGAAAACCAAATCTAACAATAGGACAGAGCTGAGAGATCCTCCTATTGGACTCAGCTCAAGAGGTACACCAAGAAAAAGCTCTGAATTCTTGAACTGTTGCGTTTGAGGATAAGGGAGAAAGGGATTCCTCTCCACCACGTGTTGTGCTGAATCTCCAGTGGCTCCTAGAAACTCAGGGAGGGCAAACACACTAGTCCAGAGAAAGAGCCTTGCTAGAACAGCTGATCCTGTCTCAGGGCATTGAACACAAACAGCAGGGAGGCAGCTAGAGGAGAAACACAGAGAGGGCAACCTAAACACAGCAAAAATGCTCCATCTTGCCCTACTCACCTTTTCTGGAGGTTTTAGCCTCAGAATGTTTCAAGCTCTAGAGATTAAACCTACCCTGGCTTAATCCCATCAATAGAACAGATAAGAATTCTTCAGAGGGCAGGGAAACTCTAACACCCCTCTCCACAGACTGCAGAGAAAGTAGCTACAAACTTCTGTTGCCACCTGGGGAAGATCTTACATCAAAGCTCATTAAAACCATCTGCTTAATCTAATCAACCAGCAGAGCAGAGAAAATACAAAATGGAAAGAAGGAAAAAAATATGAGTAAACAACAGAAAAAGAAAAAAGAAATTACAATTGACAGCTTCTTCCCAGGAAGGGAATAAAGACATAAAGAAACAGAAGATCAAGGAACCCCAAGCAAAAACACAGAATCTCCAGAGATTTAGACACAGGCTTTCAAAATAAAAAAAAAATTCAAAATACAATTCAAAAAAACAATTAAGAGAGGCTGAAGACCATTGGGAAAAGAAAATGCTGAACTAAAACAAGAAAATAGAGTCTTGAAAGCCAAAATTGACCAGCTTGAAAATGAGGGCAAGAAGGTCAAAGATGATCTACAAAAAAAAAATCAGAACAGCAGAAGGATGACCAAAAAGTTAGGGATGAAATTCAGGTTTTAAAAATTAGAATTCAATAATTAGAAGAAAATGACTTCACAAGGCAGCAAAAATCTATAAAACAAAATCAAAAGAATGAAAAATTTGAGAAAAATATGAAACACCTCATTGGCAGAAACTCAGATATGGAAAACATATCGAAGAGAAACAATTTAAGAACTATTGATCTACTGGAACATCATGACAAAAGAAAAAGCCTGGACATCATCCTACAGGAAATTATCCAAGAAAACTGTCCCAATATTTTCGTATAAGAGGGAAAAGTGGAGATTGAAAGAATCTACAGATCACCTACTACATTTAATTCACAACTGAGAACTCCCAGGAATATTATAGCCAAATTGAAAAACTACCAGACCAAGGAAAAATTTTTACAAGCTGCTAAGAAGAAGTCATTCAGATACCAAGGAAATACAGTTAGGATAACACAGAATCTGGCTGCATCTACATTGAAGGACCAGAAGGCAAGGAATATGATATTCCAGAAAACAAGGGAGCTTGGTCTACAACCACGAATCAATTATCCAGAAAAACTGACTATATTCTTGCAGAGGAAAGTATGGTCATTTAATAAAATTGAGGACTTCCATACATTCACAAAGATAAGACCATATTCAAACAGAAAATTTGAAGTCCAAGTACAGAACTCAAGATAATCACCAAACAGTAATTAAGAAAGGGGGAAAAATTAAAAAAAATATTTTTAAAGGACACAATAATTTCAAATGATTTGTATCCCTATAAGAAAAGTTGATATTGGTAACTTTTAAAAATTGTTATTATCAAGGGCAGCTGAGTAGCTCAGTGGATTGAGAGTCAGGCATAAAGATAGGAGGTCCTAGGTTCAAATCCAGCCTCAGAAACTTCCCAGCTGTGTGAACCTGGGCAAGTCACTTGACCCCCATTGCCCACCCTTACCACTCTTCCACCTAGGAGCCAATACACAGAAGTTAAGGGTTTAAAAAATAAAAAAATGTTATTATCATCAGGGTATCTAGAAGAAGTATATTTAGAGGGAACAGTGACCAAGTTTATAGGATGAATTGTCAAGATTTAAATGGGCAAGGGACATAAATAGGCAATTTTCAGATAAAGAAATCAAAACTTCAAAAACTGTTCGAAATCTCTTATAATTAGAGAAATACAAATCAAAACAACTCTGAGGTACCACCTCACACATAGCAGAAAGTTGGAAAGAACTACATGAATTAATGCAGATTGAAATAAGCAGAAGTACGAGTACACTATGCACTATAACAGCAGTATTTGTATATGATGATTTACTGTGAAAGACTTAGCTACTCTCAGCAATACAATGATCCAAGCCAATTCTGAGGGACTTAATGACAGAGAATGCTATCCACTTCCAAAGGAAGAACTATTGAAGTCAGAATGCAGATCAAAGAATACTATTTTTCACTTTCTTTTTTTGAGGGGGGGGTTGTTTTCATTCACTTACAAGGATGAGGAATATGGAAGTATGTTTTACATGATAATGCATGTATTACCCAGATCAAATTGCCTACCATCTCTGAGAGAGGGGAGAAAAAAAGAAGGAGGAAAACAACTTGAATTTTAGAATTTCAGAAAACCTATGTAGAAAAAGTTATTACATGTAATTGGGAAAATAAAAAAGACGTATAAGTATAAATCCAAGCAAGGTTATATCAGGACATTCTCCCCCATGCTCCTTATTTATTTATTTACTTATTCATTCATTCATCTATTTATTTATTTATTTTATTCGTTTGTTTATTCATTTGTTTATTTATTTATTTATTGATTGATTGATTTTTAAATTTTTTATTTTTAGAAAAATTTCCATGGTTACATAATTAATGCTTATACTTTACCCTTCACCCCCTCAAATTCCTCCACCCCATAGCTAACTCATATTTCCACTGGTTTTAACATGTGTTGTCAGTCAAGACTTATTTACATATTATTGATAGTTACATTGGTGTGGTTTTTTGGGACTACATCCCCAATCATTTCCTCATCAACCCAAGTGTTCAAGCACTTGTTTTTCTTCTGTGTTTCCACTCTTGTAGTTCTTCCTCTGAATGTGGGTAGCATTCTTTTCCATAAATCCCTCAGAATTGTCCTGGGTCATTGCATTGCTGCTAGTCAGACATCCATTACATTTGATTTTACCACAGTATATCAGTCTCTGTGTACAATGTTCTTCTGACTCTGCTCCTTTCTCTCTGCAACAATTCCTGGAGATCTTTCCAGTTCACATGGAATTCGTTCAGTTTATTATTCCTTTTAGCACAGTAGTATTCCATCACCAGCATAAACCACAATTTGTTCAACCATTCCCCAATTGAAGGGCATTCCTTCATTTTCCAGTTTTTTGCCACCACAAAGAATGCAGCTATAAATATTTTTGTACAAGTCTGTTTATCTATGATCTCTTTGGGGTACAAACCCAACAATGGTATGGCTGGATCAAAGGGCAGGCATTCTTTTATCTCTCTTTGGACATAATTCCAAATTGCCATCCAGAAAGTTGGATCAGTTCACAATTCAATCAGCAGTGCATTAATGTCCCAATTTTGCCACATCCCCTCCAACATTCATTACTTTCCCCTTCTATCATTTTAGTCAATCTTCTAGGTGTAAGGTGGTACCTCAGAGTTGTTTTGATTTGCATTTCTCTAATTATTAGAGATTTACAACTCTTTCTCTTGTGCTTACTGATACTTTTGATTTCTTTATCTGAAAATTGCCTATTCATGTCCCTTGCCCATTTATCAATTGGGGAATGGCTTGATTGTTTATACAATTGATTTAGCTCCTTGTATATTTTAGTAATTAGACTTCTGTCAGAATTTTTTGTTATAAAGATTTTTTTCCCAGTTTGTTGTTTCCCTTTTGATTTTGGTTGTATTGTTTTTTTTTGTACGAACACTTTTTAATTTAATATAATCAAAATTAATTATTTTACATTTAGTAATTTTCTCTAAATCTTGCTTCTTTTTTTTTAAACCCTTGTGCTTCGGTGTATTGTCTCATAGGTGGAAGATTGGTAAGGGTGGGCAATGGGGGTCAAGTGACTTGTCCAGGATCACACAGCTGGGAAGTGGCTGAGGCCGGGTTTGAACCTATCTTGCTTCTTTTTAATAGAATACTTAAATAATCCAATATCAGAAAAAGAAATTGAACAGGCCATCAATGAACTCCCTAAGGAAAAATTGCCAGGGCCTGATGGATTCACAAGTGAATTCTATCAAACTTTCAAAGAACAATTAATCCGAATACTATACAAATTATTTGATATAATAAGCAAAGAAGGAGACTTACCAAATTCCTTTCATGACACAAATATGGTACTTATTTCAAAGCCAGGGAGATCAAAAACAGAGAAAGAAAATTATAGACCAATCTCCTTTATAAACATTGATGGAAAAATCTTAAATAGAATACTAGCAAAAAGACTCCAGAAAGTGATCAAGAGGGTTATTCATCATGATCAGGTGGGATTTATACCAGAAATGCAAGGATGGTTCAACATTAGGAAAACCATCCACATAATTGACCATAACAACAATCTAAGAAACAAAAAACACATGATTATCTCAAAAGATGTTGAAAAAGCCTTTGACAAAATACAACACCCATTCCTACTAAAAACACTAGAAAGTATAGGAATAGAAGGTCCTTTCCTAAAAATAATAAACAGTATATATCTTAAACCATCAACAAGCATAAAATGCAATGGGGAAAATTGAGAAGCCTTTCCAATAAGATCAGGTGTAAAACAAGGATGCCCATTATCACCTCTATTATTTAACATTGTACTAGAAACACCAGCAGTAACAATAAGAGAAGAAAAAGAAATTGAATGTATTAAAACAGGAAATGAGGAGACTAAGTTATCATTCTTTGCAGATTATATGATGGTCTACTTAAAAACTCCCAGAGAATCAACTAAGAAGCTTGTAGAAATAATCAACAACTTTAGCAATGTTGCAGGATAAAAAATAAATGCACATAAATCATCAGCATTTCTATATATTTCCAACACATCACAGCAGCAATAGGTAGAAAGGGAAACACCATTTAAAATCACCCTAGACAATATAAAACACTTAGGAATCTATCTACCAAAACAAACACAGGAATTATATGAATATAACTACAAAATACTTTCCAAACAATTAAAACTAGATCTAAACAATTGGAAAAAACATTGAGTGGTCATGGATAGGACGAGCTAACATAATAAAAAATGACCATTCTACCCAAATTAATTTACCTATTTAGTGCCATACCTATCAAACTACCAAAAACTTTTTTACTGAATTAGAAATAAACTATAACAAAGTTTATTTGAAAGAATAAAAGATCAAGAACCTCAAGGGAAATAATGAAAAAAAAATGTGAAGGAAGGTGGCTTAGCAGTACCAGATATTAAGCTGTACTATAAAGCAGCAGTTATCAAAACAATATGGTACTGGCTAAGAGATTGGAGGGAGAATCAGTGGAATAGACTTGGGGTAAGTGACATCAGCAAAACAGTGTATGATAAACCCAAACAGCCCAACTTTTGGGACAAAAATCCACTATTTGAAAAAAACTGCTGGGAAAATTGGAAAACAATATGGGACAGATTAGGTTTAGATCAACATCTGACACCCTACACCAAGATAAATTCAGAATTGGTGAAAGACTTGAATATAAAGAAGGAAACTGTAAGTAAATTAGGTGAACACAGAATAGTATACTTGTCAGATCTCTGGGAAAGGAAAGATTTTAAATCCTCCATGCTTCTAATGGTATGGCCAACTTTATCTATAGAGTAGAGATGTTAAATATAAATGAATGAATATTCTTTCTTTGATGAAAATCCTTTTTCTGCTGTGGCTAAATAAACTTCCTATTCTTAATTTTTAGATATTCTTTGAGTATGTAATTTTGTTCTAATCCCAATTATGTACCACCAGACTCATTTGAATCAGTTCTGCAGAAAATAAATCATATTCTGAACTTCTGTTTCTTTACCTAATATGGCTAAGTGAGATAGCTTGTGACTGAGTTTGGTGAACAAAAACAAGATTATGGTGAGCAAAAACATTCAGCCCTAAATCTATTCCCTTAGGTTAAAAAAATTCTGAATATTTAAGTAATGCATGAGGCTATCTAATTTAATCAGTACTCATAAGAAATAAACCCTATAAGATGCTTAAAATGTAGTCATATAGTTCATATTTGAAGGCCTTTAATGAGGAACCCACCACATCTTGTCCTATCTTGTTCCACTTTGGAGAGCTCTAATTCTTAGGAAGATTAAAAAATGAAGGTTGTGAAGGTATAATGACCACATTTAGCCTAAAATAAAAGACATATTATACCTTCCTTCCCATCTTTGCAAAAGTGGAGAAACATGGATCTGATAAAGGCCTTAAATCAAATATATAAGGAACAGAGTCAAATGTACAAAAATAAAATAGATTCCTCAATTGATATATTCTCAGAGGATATAAACAGGCAGTTTTACGAAGAAGAAATCAAAGTTATTAATAGTCATATAAAAACACTCTAAATCACTATTGATTAGAGAAATGCAAATTAAAACAATTTTGAAGAGTCACTTCATACTTATCAGGTTGACTGTCATGACAGAAAATGAAAATGGCAAATCCAGAAGAAAATATAGAAAAATTGAGACACTGATATATTGTTGGAGTTTTGAACTGGTCTAATTACTCTGGAGAATTTGGAACTATGCCCAAAAGGCTATACAACTTTGATCTAGAAATACTACTACTAAGTCTGTGTCCCGAAGAGATGCTTTAATTGTTTTATTTATTTTTCTGCACTGAATGTGATTATTTTATTGATGGTACACAATTTCCCCCTCTACAACAGGGGTACTTTGGGGAAAGGATGTGAATAGGGTATAGGGTCCCCAGCATAGGAAAAAAGGTTATGAATGTGGACTTTCTGGTGGTAGATCTCTCTCTCTCTCTCTTTCTCTCTCTCTCTCTCTCTCTCTCTC
>NW_025364347.1:0-7301 GCF_016433145.1 Gracilinanus agilis | reverse complement strand
CTGCAGTCTTAAAGGAATTAGGTTGGCAAATGCCATTGCTAGAGGTAAGAACTCAGAGATTATCATTCATTAAAACAGAAGAACAGGCCAAACAAGTGGTGATGCAAAGGCAAGGATCAGTAGGGAGAAAGCATCCACCAGGAGATCTACTGACAATTTATCGTTAGGCCATATGTTCCCTGAGGGCTCAGTGACTGCAGTGGCAAGGTATATAAGATAATCAGAATCAATAGTTTCAGGTTTGATGGGTTCTAATTATAATTTTTTTTTTCTATAGAATAATAGGAGGGGAGGTATGGATGTCAAATCAAAGGTTCTCAACCTAGGGTTTGTGAACTTGCTGCTAAATAATTAAATAATTGCATTTCAATACAATTGGTGTCCTTTATAATCCTATTTTATTCTTAATTTTGATTAAATTCATCCTATAATCCTGATTTTATTTTTGACATTATAATCTACAATCTGCCAGTCAATAAACATTTATCAAGCTCCTACTATATGCCAGGCACTGTTCAAAGGGCTGGAGAAACAAAGAAAGGAAGAAAAAAGACAGTCCCAATTTGGATCTTATAATTTCAGAATAATATATACTGAAAATTGGTATCACATATAATTGGGAAAATATGATATCTGTTCAAAAATAAATCAATTTCCCTCAGAAATGAGAATAAAAAAACCCAGTCCTCACCCTAAAGGAGTTCATAATCTAACAAGAGAAACAACATGCAAATTATGTACAAACAAGAAAAAAATTTAAATAATCAAGAAAGCATCAGAATTAAGGATCAGTAAAGGATTCCTGTGGGTGATATTTCAGCTGTTACTTAAAAGAAGTTAAGGAAGCCAGGAGGCAGAGATGAGGAAGCAACAAGTTTCAGGCCTGATTGAAAATGCCCAGAATTAGGAATTAGGAGGAATTCTCTTGTTGGAGCAATAACAAGGATCCCAGTGTCACTGGGTCACAGAATAGGGAGGAGGGATGAGTTGAGGGGACTGTAAGGTATAAGAAAACCAGAGAGGCAGGGGAGGGACCTTATAAAGAGCTTTGAATGCCAGAGGATTTTAGATTTGATCCTGGAGGTGATAGGGAGCCAGGGGAGTTGATTGAATGGGGGTAATACCCTTAGACCTGCCTGCACTTTAAGATGATCACTTTGACAGCTGAGTGGATGATGGACTAGAGCTGAAAGAGACTTGTGACAGCCAAACCAACCAGCAGTTAATGCAATAAAACAAATGTGACAGGAGAAGGGGGCATTTAAAAAGATGTTACAAAGGCAAAATCAACTCACCTGGGAAACACTGCATATAGGGAGGAGTGAGGATTCGTGGAGGTTTTGAGACTATGTGACTGAGAGGTTAGTGGCAGGCACATCAATATTATTTAAGTTAGGAAACAGGGAAGATTTGGGGGGAAAGATAAGGAGTTCAATTTTGGACATTTTGACTTTAAGAGATCTGTAGGGCACCCAGTTCAACAGGACCAACATAACATCAGAGAAAGGATCTGAAAAGTAATTAAGGAACAGCTAGGTGGTTCTCAGTGAAATGAGAGCCAGGCCTTGAGATGGGAGGTCCTAGATTCAAATCTGCTCTCAGACACTTTCAAGTCACTGAACCCCAACTGCTTGGCCCTTAGCACTCTTCTGCCTTGAAATTGATACTTAAGTTAATGACATATGTAAAACCCACTGGAATTGCGCATCATCTACGGGAGGGGGCTGAGAATCTTGCAACCATGGCAAACTATTTTTAATTAATTAATTAATTGGAATTTTCTATTGAAAAAAAAATTTGATACTTAGTATTGATTCTTGATACTTAGTATTGATTCTAATGCATAAGGGAGGAGTTTTAAAAAAAAAAATAATCCAGTCCTATCCACTCTGGTCTAGTTCATCTTACAGATTAGGAAACAAACCAAAAAATGTTGAGTGACTACATCAAGTTTACAGAAAGTAGTAGAGCCAAGACTTGAACCCAGAACCTCTGGTTCCAAATCCAGTGCTCTTTCTCCTATAACACACTATTGCATGAAGAATTACTGAAGGAATTAGAAATATTTAGAAAAGTCTAAATAAAAAGATTTAATTGGGGACAGAGGGTGGCAAGGAAAAACAGAAAACTATTTCAAATACCTGATTCCAAGTTATTAAGAAGAGAGATGACTGTATGTATACCTACTAGATAGAAAGTTGTAGAGAAACAAATTTCAGGTCATTTTTAGAATGTCCTTTAAGTGGTCTGAAATAGAGTGAATTGCCTTTTGAGACAGGAGTTTCCTATGACTGGAACTATTCCAAAATAATTTACTGAATTCATTCTTGGGATTCTCTAGGGATCATTTTATTTACTCTTTTTATAAGTGAATAAATTCAAGACCAAAGAAGTGACATCACTTGCCCCAAGCCATACACGTATGTGTCACGGGTCGTTACCACGATTTAAATGTCATGCCCTCTGATAAATAGCATCACCTTTAGGAACAAAGGACAAGGACATGATTCGTTTTGGGGCTCTTCTCTACATCCATCCTGGGACTCAACACTCAAGCCAATGGCCACAATCCAACTTCAATATGTCATTTCAGAATTGGGGGCCTTCTTCCCCAGCTGAGTGTTCAAGAAGCCAGAAGGCATCGTGAGCCAAGGCTTGGGAGGATGCCATGGTCTTGGGGAGCCAGCAGCTAACATCATCTAAAATGGGAAGAGATCTCCAAAGCCCAGAGAGAAATCACAAGAAGAGGGTTTATTACACTCTCAACACGTTCCTCATCACAGAGGAACGAGTCTAAAAAATCATTCTAAGAATCGCTGAAGGAGAACCTTTCCTCATACATAAATACTCTGAAGCCAGAATAAGAGGGCTTAGGCTAATGTGATATGGGAGAAACACACCCAAGTTTGTAGCAGGGTCTCGCCCCAAGAATGGGAGACTTAAACTTCTTTCATGCCAGAAGAAAGAAAAGAATTTTATTTGAAGAAAAAGTGCTTTATGGTGGTATAAAAGGCTAATAGCTGGTGGAATAGTCTAGCCACTAATCAGGTAGCCTTGAGGCCAACTTAGTAGTAGGTTAGCCTCTTTGGAGCTGACTGTATTGAGCTCCATTATAAGGTGGCAGCTTCCACCAAGGAGAGGCAGCTTCCATTCCCTATGGATCAGGATTGGTATAGTTATTGGGGTCTGGTAGCTTAGCATCTCCCTTTCAAACTTAGGTGGAGGTATGCATAGGGAATAAGGAGCATGCACAAGACTGGGGGGCCCCAGGGCGCAGGTTCCACGTTCCTTCATTGTCCACCTTGTCATTTTTTGTCAGAAGAGGCCCTGATGCCCTTCCAGAGTGGGAACGTGGGGAAGGGATACGGTACACTGGACAACCACTACAGGTAATTAATTATTTTTAAGAACAATATAAGCAATTAATAAAACAGAATGGATACGAAGCTGATGCCTAGCATAGACCATTACAGATCTGGTACACAGAGTGGAGAATTAAACAATCTACAATTCATGCTTGACTGAGACTGGAACTACAGATGTTACAGCTGATAGTTAACTAGTGAGAAATGCAAGATTTTAGAGAATGAGGGTCCATTCTGATTACTGCCCCTTACTGCCAGCCCACATCAGATGTGTCACTAATTCTTAGGCTACTAGAGCTGGGAGGCACTAAGAGAGGGAGGACCTTAATTCAAATCTTGATTCAGCCAATTACTACCTAGGCAACTTTCTCATCTGTAAAATGAGGAAGCTGGACTAGGTGGGCTCCAAGACCCCTTTACCATTCTCTAACAATGTTGTGAAAGCAAGTGAGGAAACTACAGTCCAGTGTAGGGGAATTGTGCCAAAGGCAAAATTGTTGCCAAATGGGGCATCAATCCTGAATCTAAGTCCAAGTCTTTTTTCAAAATACCATGCCTTCTCCTGCCTTTTTTTCCCCCTTAACTCTTATCTTCTTAGAATCAATACTATGTAAAGATTCCAAGGGAAAAAGAGCAGTAAGGACTAGGCAATGAGGGTTAAGTGACTAGCCCAGGATCACACAGCTGAGGCCCGATTTGAACCAATGATTTCCAGTCTTTAGGCCTGGTTCTCAATCCACCAAGACCCCTCACTGTCCCATTCATGCCTTATTTTCTACATTTCCTCAAATTAATTTATCTTCAAGTCAGAATTCCTCTTGCATCATCCCTTTTTTGCTTATTCCTTTTGAATGAGGGTCCAGAAGGCCTCTGGCTTATGCACGGATTCCAAAAACATTTACTAAGCCCCTGCTCTGTGCCAAGCGCTGTATTTGATGCTAGGGAAAAAATACAAAAACAAAATATGACCTGCCCTCAAGGAACCTACATTCTTGGGGAAGGAGAGAAAACAAATACACAGAAGATAGAACACAAAGTATATAGAAAATAAGCACAAAGGTTTATCTATAAAGGAGAAAGGGCACTAAGCATACTGTAAACTGACATCTGAGCTAAGTCTGGACCGGAGCTGAGAATTCTAAGAGTATTCCACCCACGGAGGTGGGAGATAAACTATCCATCATGGAAAATGATCAAGTAGGTAAATTTGAATGGAACATAGAACAAGCACATGAAGGGCCTTAATGTGTAACTGACCTGGAAAAAGACTTTGGAGCCAGATTTTAAAGGACTTTTTATGCTAGAGACAAGAGGGAATCGTGAAGGAAGGAAATTGGTCAGAACTGGCTTTAGAAAAAAATCACTGACCGTTGTGTAGATGATGGATTGAAGAGAAGACAGGAAGCATCAATTAAGAGGTTAGTGCAGGGGTAGCTACATGGCACAGTGGATAGAGAGCCAAGTCTAGAGATAAGAGGTCCTGGGTTCAAATGGAACCCCAGCCACTTCCTAGCTGTGTGACTGAGTAAGTCACTTACCTCCCACTGCCTAGTCCTTACCATTCTTCTGTTTTAAAAACAATGCACAATATTGATTCTAAGATGGAAGATAAAGGTTTAAAATATATATTTATAAAATAAAAAGAAATATAGCATGATGTATTTGCCTGTAATCCCTGTTATATACTCCTTACCACTCTTCTGCCTGGAGATAGTGATACTCAATTGATACTCAATATCAATTCTAAGATAGAAGGTATGGGTTTAAAAAAATAAAAAGAGGCTATTGCAATAGTCTAGGCAAGAGATGATAAGGATCTGAAAGGAGGGAAGGGTGTGCCCATGTGAGTGGCAAGAAGAGAATTTGAGGAAGTAGAACTGACAAGACTAACATCCCTTTCATCACTAAAAGCAACACAAATTGCATGAATTTATTTTATTCCTTCAAAAAGAAAATTTTCATAACTATCAACCTACCTTTCAGAGCCAATCAATAACATCTATGAAATGTTCTCTGAGTTGGTAATTCACTTTAGTTCTTTTTTCAGTTTACTTTTTTTTATTTTTAATTCAATTTTTATTCTCATGCAAAACACACTTCCATATTGGTCACTGTTGTAAGAGCACATTCATACAAAACCAAAACCCCAAGATAAAACCATAAATACACTGATGTGAAAGATAACACCAACAATTCTTTCTCTGGATGGTCATTCACCTTAAAAACATGTAATAAGCCATGTCTTTTAATGCTGATGAGGTAGCTCCTCCATCTACTCACCCACCCCCGGACCACTCACTGCCTCCCTTTACTGCTTCAGCTCCACTATTTTTCAACAAGGATTTTTCCAGGCATCATTTTATCCTAATCCTTCAGAAATTCAGTGGTCTGTAAGAACTCACCTGGCTCCTCTACTTGATCTCTGAAAGATATGAATTAGATAAAGCAAAAAATGTTTTTCCTTTTAAAACTGCTAATCGAATGTGAATGGCTACTCTAATTAACAAATATATTCAAGGGTTTGGTGGAGAAAGACACATGACCCCATCTGACACTCAAGATCAGGGGTTCTTGCCCTTTTTGGAACACAGAACCCTTTGACAGTCTAATAAAACTACGGTCCACTTATCAGAATTATGTTCTCAGATGCATACAAAAAAAAATACATAAAATTACAAAGAAAACTAAATACATTGAAATATAATTTTGTATGGTGTGTGGGTAAGTAAAAAAAATTCATGGATGCCAGGTTAAGAACTGAACTACATGGAATCTGGGATACTCTCAGGTGAAGTGAAGCAGTTAGACCACAAATACTCTAAAAAAAATCTAAAAGTTTTATTATTACTCCAAAGAAATATTCCTAATCCACAAGGTTTATAAAAAAAGAAATATAGTATGATGTATTTGTCTGAAATCTCAGTTACCTATCCCTTACTACTCTTCTGCCTTGGAACTGATACTCAATTCTAAGATAGAAGGTATGAGTCTAAAAAAATAAATAAAAAGCGGCTATTGCAATAGTTCAGCTCTAACAAACATTGTGTTTATCTCACAGAGTGGCATTTCACCCGTCATCAAACCTCTAACTGAGCTGTCAATCAGGAAACTACTAAGAAACTTCTGGGTCTGACAAACTCCTTTCCTTCTATCTGAGATTACAGGCAAGAAACAAAAGAATCTCTGAAACTTAATAGAAATGTTCTCTGGATCCAAAGCCTTCAAGATTTTATCACAGCTTAAGAATGGGTTACACTTGAGGACAGGCCACAGAAGAATGATCAGAACAACTGGAGGGCAGAGGGGAAGGAGGGAAAGGAGGACAAACACTTGGAAAACATAACACAAAACACATTACAAGTGTTCTCCATTAGATTTCTTAAAGACATGACATTGGAACCAGCCCATTAATACAAATCAAAATAATTTGAACCAAATGTTTAGATTTTCAAGCTTTTTTCCCCCATGAAGTACAGCACAATATTTTATTAGATGGTCACAACTCTGGGCCACCCCACTCCAAGAATTCAGACTGAAGGCATAACCATTTCTTTCTACTTTCTACATTCCAAGTTTCCGTATCTGGAAAATGGAGTTAATACCTGTAACTCTCCACATCACAGAGCTATTTCAGAGAAAGAAATTTAAACCTTATCTAGTCATTAAACCATTTTAAAATTTGTGCATTCTTTGTAAATAACAGAACATGTTTATGCAGAGGAACAAAGTTGTCTAGCAGACAGATAACTAGATTTGAGTGAAGAGAAAGGCTTTGGGGTAGAATTATGCCTTTTGACACTTAAAGGATATGTAATTGGGGCCAAGTTATTTAATCTCTCAATACAGGACAGGACAGGACAGGACAGGACAGGACAGGACAGGACAGGACAGGACAGGAAAGGAAAGGAAAGGAAAGGAAAGGAAAGGAAAGGAAAG
>NW_025364346.1:0-4531 GCF_016433145.1 Gracilinanus agilis | reverse complement strand
TCTCTCTCTCTCTCTCTCTCTCTCTCTCTCTCTCTCTCTCTCTCTCTTTCTCTCTCTCTCTCTCTCTCTGGCTGTCAGGCTGTCAGCAACCAGTAGATAAAAGCAAGGAGACTCCAGACAACCTGGCTTCTGGTCTTAAAGTGAATCTTATACTAGGGGAACAGAGATGATTACTTTGACAGAAGTGGGAGAGAGGCTTTAATAAGAGAGTTCATGGCTTTGTCATAGCATCTGCTGTTAACAATAATTAATAATAGCTTAATCAACATGACAACTTTTTAAGGTAGGTGCTATTATCCCTCTTTTGTAGGTGAGTACACTGAGGCAGGATTTGAACTCAGATCTTACCGAATCCAAGTCTAGTATTCTATCTACTGTGTCTCCTAGCTGTCAAGACTTGGCATGTATAAGATTTCCCCTCAGGGGTATGATTATACTGGTAGTTTTCCTGTTTGGTAAACCATTTTCACTTGGGCCACCTAAACCCATTCCATGACAACTGCATCAGGTTCAATCCTGAAGCTTTCCCTTTAGTAATAATCTGTTTTGGGAGAGGAGGCAGCTGGGTGGCTCAGTGAATTGAGAGCCAGACCTAGAAATGGGAGGTTCTGGGTTCGAATATGGCCTCAGATGCTTTCTTAGCTGTGTGACCCTGGGCAAGTCACTTAACCCCCAATGCCTAGTCCTTACCGCTCTTCTGCCTTGGAACCAATACACAGTAGATAAGGGTTTAAAAAATAATAATAATCTATATGGGTCACGCTTATCCCAATTTGGGTTTCAGACCCTGGCATCTCCTACAATTGATTCATTTTTTAGCTTTCCTTAGAGACATTCAGAATCTTATTATTGTGCTGTTTGGATGTGTTCCTGTTTTTTGTTATTAGGAAAGATTTTTGCTGTAAACTGCCTGAGATCTAAGGCAGAGATAACCCTGAATAGTTGACTAGGAATAGGCTCTGCCACAAAGAGAACAACAGCTGCTTCCCTGACAACATATTCCAAGCTCTTCCCTATTCTTTGTTCTATTTGTGACAGAGGTAGTGGGACCCTGATGAAAAGGTAGAGCTGCTTGGTGGCCAGTACCCAGATAGTGTAGAGCAACAGTTGGCAACCTTTTTGGCCGTGAGAGCCATAAACGCCTGTGGAAGGAGGAGGATGGAGGCAGAGGGAGCTGGAATATGGGGTGGGGGCTGAAGGGCCCCCTGGGGCACATCCTGGGGCTCTACCCGGACTGGCCAGTAGCGAGGTGGAGCCAGATATGGCTCGAGAGCCATATGTTGCCCGACCCCTGGTGTAGAGGATTTGGACTTTGAACCAAAATTAATGAATGAACAAATCAATCAATCAATCAGTCAACATTTATTAAGCACCTTCAAAGAACCTGGCACTAGTTTCTGCTGCCCACTATTTGTGAGACTTTTGGCAAGTCATTAATTCTCTCCTGAGCCTCAGTTTTTCTTTTCTTACAATGGGAATAATCCCATCTCTGCCTGTTTTATAGGTTTAGAGCTGTGAAAATCAAATTGGAAAAGGTATGAGAAGATATATGAGAAAATAAAGTGATATTTGTGACCTCATTTAGGATTTTATTGGCAAAGATATTGGAGTAGTTTGCCATTTTCTCCTCCAGTTCATTTTATAGATGAAGAAAGTGAGGCAAAGTTAAGTGACTTATCCAGGGTCACATAGTAAGTGTTTGAGGCCAAATTTGTACTTAGATCTTCTTAACTCCAGTCCTCTATCCACTGCTCCAAAGTTAACTATAGTTGCTAAGTGGCTTCAGCAGAACTTCCAAAACAACTTCAATGGATTTGTGTTTTTAAAAACAAAAACAAATAAATAGCATTAAAAAACAAAAGGAACACTTTTTTATATAATAGCATTTTCAAAAAAAGAAGTCATCATATACTAATGCTTTTTCATTATTTCTGTCCCTTCTGACTTCCTTCTCATGTAGATTGAATAACTAATATTTATATAATGTTTTAAGGCATATAAAACACTTTCTTCTGAAAAATTATATAAAAGATATGTCAAACTTTGTTATCTTATTACATTTTGGGGAGTAGTAGGTAGTCTAGATCTGACATATGATTTCTTCAGTGTTGGGAACTGGCCAGTAAGGAAGGAATCCACTCTACCAATACCCATCAGCAACCAGACTGCAATTTATAGTCCCTGGACTGCTGAGAAATTAAATGACTTCCCTAGCACTGCATAGTCAGTATTTGGCAGTCAGGAATTGAACCCACTTCTCTCTGTCCATTGCATCTTAGTGCAAGCATCATTACCTCCATTTTGCTGGTGAGGAAACTGAGGCTTAGGGAAGGAGAAGTAGTAGTCGTGGTAGTGGTGGTAGTAGTAGTAGTAGTGGTGGTAGTAGTAGTAGTAGTAGTGAATAATGATAATGATGACAATAATACTAGTTAACATTTATATGGCCCTTACTATGTACTGTGCTAACCACTTTACAATAAATAATGATCTCATTTTATCCTAATAACAATCTGAGATATAGGTACTATTATTATCCTCCTTTTATTAATGAGGATATTGAGGCAGACAGAGGTTAATTGACTTTTCCAAGGTCACATAACTAGTAAGAATCTGAGGTTGGATTTGAATTTGAGTGTTCCTGATTCCAAGCCAGACACTATTCACTGCACAGTCTACCTGTCCCTGAGAAGTGATTTGTCTTGCTCCATATAGTTAGTCCCAGGATTTGAACCTACAGTTCAATACTCCTTCTACTACGCTATACAGCACTGCTCCTCTCTTGTGCATAGCTCTGCTATCAAATACTCTCCCAGTGCTCTTTTCCCACCCTTTCAATTCTTATAGCACTTGTATTATATATTTATAGGTGATAAAAGCTGAAGGGTACCTTAGCAATGACTAACCGAACCCTTTCATTTTACAGATGAGCAACAGAGCTCTGAGACATTTAGTGCCTTGCCCAAGGTCACACAAAAAGTTCATGTTAGACCTGGGATGAGACTCCATGTCTCCTGATTCCTGTATGATATTAATTTCCCTTTATTTCTTTATTGCTACCTATGCCCTTCCAGCTTGAAAATTCTACAATTCCCTGATCCTATCATCTTCATGGATATTCACCTCATCTCCAATCTTTGTTAGGGAGAGGTAATATTTTTCTTTTTTTTTTTTATCTTTTTTCCCCCATTATTTTCTTCCTTAAACTTTTCCCTTTCTCCCCCTTCCTCACCTGTCCGGCTGGGGACACAACAGGAACTTATTATATGTTTTTTTGAATTAATGAAAAAACTCAAGTTGATATATAGGAGCTTGCCACTGTGTGACAGTCACCAATATTATGTTCCTTTCTTGGGCCTCGGGGAACACAGCAAACAAGGAAAGTATCTGATTAAAGTTGGAGAATGAGACCTGACTGGAAAGGATAAAGAGATACTGAGTAAAGTATTTGTGTGTCTGTTCAATAATTTCCACCAAAGGGGATGGGGACTGGTGCTTCAGCCCATCTTAGAGAGCTTTTGCACACATTAGGTACTAAGGAAATACTTATTCAAATAAACCAAAGTCATGAATAGTACACAATTTGCTACTACATGATGTATTTTCAATATGCTCCAAATATAACTCACTACATTTCTTTTAAATCTACCCTTCTTCCTATTTTCTTTGTTTTTATACCACCATTCTTCTGGTCCACAGGTCCACAACCTCTGAGGCATCTTTGACTTTTTCATCCCTTATATTCTATCCTCTATCATGTCTTGTCAATTCTATTTTCCCACTATCTCCCAGGAAAGTTTTATCTTTTATCTTGACTTGATCCTATTATCTTAAGTTGACCACAACCATACTAGTGTAGGCTCTCATTTCCATTCACCTGGTCTTCTAACCTTGCCTCCAAATTCATTTCCCTTTTGTCACTCCCTCTTCCCTTCAGTCCATCTCCACACAGCTACTAAACTGATATTCAGAAACATGGGTCTTACCATGTTACGCCACTGTACACAAAGCTCCAAGTTCTCCTTTTTGCCTCTAGGAGAAAATATAATCTCTTCCTATTGGTATTGAAAATCCATCACAATATGGCTCCAATCTGCCTTTCCGACTGAATTATACATTACTTCCCTTTACTTTCCTATCTATTCTTGGTGCCTCAATATCTCTTTTCACCTTCTTCTAATTCCTCTATGGTTTGGCTTCCAACCTCATCATTCAACTGAATCTTCTCCCCCCAGTTACCACAGATTTCTTAATTGTCAAATTTAATGACTTTTTCTTCACATCTTATCCTTCTTAATCTCTCTGCAATACTTGACACTGCACCTTCTCCTGGATACTCTCTACTATCTAGATTTTTATAACACTGCTCTCTTTGGGTTCTTCTGTTAGACTACTACTTATCAGTTTTCTTTGCTAGATCTTCATCAGTCTTGCCCTCTAACTCTTGGTATCCCCCTAGGCTGGGCTCTCTTCTCTCTCTCTCTCTCTCTCTCTCTTTCTCTCTCTCTCTCTCTCTCTCTCTCTCTCTCTCTCT
>NW_025364345.1:0-2672 GCF_016433145.1 Gracilinanus agilis | reverse complement strand
TTTTTTTGATAAAATTAAGTATTTAAGAGTCCTTTCCCAATTGATAAATGTTCAAAAGGTATGAACAGGTAGTTTTCAAATTAAGAACTCAAAGCTCTCTATAGCTATATGAAAAAATGCTCTAAATCACTCTGACTTCTTCTAGTCTTATTCTTATCATCAATTATTCTAGTCCAGTAACATTCCCTTAGGATTTCTTAGTTCATGAAAGAAATCTGCTCCTCCATTAAATGTCCTACACAAAGACAATCCTTCCTGGTTATTAATATTTAGAGGAAACACTTCATTTTACCCCCAAATACTCAAAACTGTAAGAGTTTAGGCCTATTGTAATATATTAAATTTAATGAAAATTAGTGAGCCTTGATAAGATTCAAACTTACCCACCGAATATCTTTTCTTACTTCAGAGAGTTTCTCCTTTTACCCACAACAGATAAGCCAGATAAATGGAAAAGGTCTTTCCTCAAACAGGAAATGTCCTACTCCAATCTTTGTAGTACCAGTCTTAACTCGGGCATTGATGTTCCTTATTGTACTTGGAATATAACACTATATCACCAACAGGGCTGACAAGGTCTTATAACTATGCGACTACAGTGAGTCTCAAAAAACTTATCAGATAAAACAACCTGAGATCTCTGAAACAATTGTTATTTAATACTATCAAATAATTATGATGTGATAATTATACCATAAATAATTATTAAATATTTTTAAATTATCACCATAATTTAATAACTAATGATGAATTTTTTTTTAACTTTTACCTTCCATATTAGAATCAATACTGTATTCTGGTTCCAAGATAGAGGAGCAGTAAGGGCTAGGAAATGGAGGTTAAGTGACATGCCCATAAAGCTAGGAAATGACTGAGGTCTGTTTTGAACCCAGGACCTCCCAATCTCTAGGCCTGGCTCTCAATTCACTGAGCCACTCAGCTGCCACTAACAATTAAATTTTTTAACAGTTTTTAAACATATCAATTTCTAACCCAACAGTATGGGAAATGTAAGAGAAGTTAGTTTTCTAACAATGCTGATGTTATAAAATTTCACTATATTAAGCATTCATTTAAAACATGAAACAAACTTCACCAATCAAGTGACATCAGTTTAGTCAAATACATCTTCAAGTAAATGAGCTAATATGAGACTATATTGTGATTTAGTTCTAGGACAAATTTTGACTAAATCAAATGACAACATTCTAATGTCAATTTCCCCAAAGCCTGGCAGGGCCTCAAATGTCCAGATCCACTGCTTTTTATTAGCTCACATTCAAAAATTCATGGAGTAATTAGTCCTATTTTATGTGAATCATGGTACCCTGAACTGCATGATACAACTTTTCCTCAAATGATTTTTTCCAACCATCTTTCAGTGGACTCACTTAGAGTTATTTCTAATAAGCTGCTGCTTCTGAACTTCACATTGTTACACAGTCCAGCAAAATGCAAAAAGTACAATGGCATTAAAATAAAAATTTCACCAAATCATGTGACACATGGTTAGATTTCAGATTGTTGTCAAACGCAATTTAAGTTTTAGTCCTAAGTGTAAAATGCAGGTACTTAATCATCATCGAATTAATCTTAGAAAACTAAGAGTCTAGCAAACTACAAAATCTCCAGTTGGAGAAACTTGGATAAGAACTTGATTTGTGATTTTTGTTGAAATTTATACAGCAATCTGAACAACAGCAACAGTTTATATTGACCGAAAACCTGTAAGGTTTGTGAAAATGTTTTATATAATTATCCCTTACTACCAAGATCTCATCCCTTTTACGGAGTAGGATACAGATACAGGGACAAGTACATCTTTGTTATGTTTTTTCCCTGAGTTATACATGTATTATCAGGCAAAACATATTTCCATATTATTCATATAAACGAATAATCTAATAAAAACAAAATGGACCAGGTACCTCTTTTAAATTCAGACTACAGTTTAGTTTATGATAGGAGTCCAAGTGAATCAAGATTGGCTATGTACGCCCAACTGGCAATATTTTACATGCTACAGATTTTGCATATACAACGAATACCTAAGGAGGTGACTCAGAACCACAAGAGAATCCTGGACTTGACAAATCTATTCAAAGTTCTTACCAACACTTTAATAATTTTCAAAAGTGATGAGTAAGTAATTCTTGATAATTAAATATTCAACAAACTTTTCTGCATAGTCACCTCCCTATATAGTCAAGTGAGCCCCAGAACTTGGCTTGCTAAATTAACAAACAATGAGACTGACTGTGCTGAAGAAAGTTATTATCTGGTTTAAAATATATGCAAATACACTTGTGACAGGGTTATAGTTTTCTGGGTGACAAATAATTTTACAATATTTGATTAAGAACTAACTCATAATGGCATCACCATCTTATGCCCTATAAATTGTTGACTAGGTTTAAACAATCTTATCACCATTTTTTTATCTCCTCAATTCACAGTCTAATAGTATACCTGATATCCTTTTAATTTAAGAAAATTTCACTCCACCATCAGCGCATTGTGTTCCAATTTTTCCACATCCCCACCAGTTGTCACTTTCCTTTAACTTACAATCTGTTACTTATAAGAAATACATTTTAGGGGGCAGCTGGGTGGCTCAGTGGATTGAGAGCCAGGCCTAGAGGTGGGAGGTCCTAGTTTCAAATTTGGCCTCA
>NW_025364344.1:0-8435 GCF_016433145.1 Gracilinanus agilis | reverse complement strand
CCTTCCTTCCTTCCTTCCTTCCTTCCTTCCTTCCTTCCTTCTTTACTGATTTTCATACTATTTTCCATAGCCAGAGTTCTCTTTACTTATAATTTCTGCTGCCTCTTTCCCTTTTTTTTAGGGTATTAAGAACAGCTTCCATCCATACCTTTTTCCTTCTATGTGCTGTGTCAGCTGTACTCATAGTTATGACAAGCTGTTTTCATATGAAATGCAGCTTCTGAAAAATTAGAGAAGATACGGACTACACTAAGTCCCTTGGAGAATATTATCTTATTTGATCTGTATGACAAACTTATGGCATTAGGAATCAAGTATAATAGTCTCACTCTAACAGGCAGAGAAACTGAGACTCTGTGAGATGATTTTCTTAAGTTATTAAATGGAACATCCAAGAGCCAAGGCTAGATTTCTAATTCCTGACACTAAGAGCTCTGTTCCATTAAATCATACTACATCTTACATACTTGTATATTAAATGTATAATGGACATAACTTTTTCAGTCAATAAATTTATTGATTAATCAATTAATTGATCATTTATTAAGTATCTACTATGTGCCAGGCACTATACTAAGCATTAAACCACTTTTTATGAGGTTCCATACCCCCTAGTGACCTCTAAAAGGTGAAAAGTACAACTAAGCCTTTATTTTTCCTAAATAATCAAGCTCTAAGATAAAATCCAGATCCTGAATCTTATATATACTTAATGTCCCACATGCTTTATTCTCTATGTCATTGTTTTTCAGACCTTGACAATTTCAATATGTCTATCAACCTAGCCTTATAATCACTATTCAAAAAGAAAACATTAAGATATACAAATAAAATTATTTGTATGTAAATCTTCCAACTCCCTTATTTACTGTTTGTTTGATTTTTTTTGGAAAGGTACATATTAATTCCAACAAGATGAGGACACAAAATTATCCTTTGGTCTTTCAATTACCCAATGTACAAAGGGTAGCAACAGTGGTTCTAAGTGCTTTGGGAGATAACAAAGAATTTCAAGATAACTTCCTTTACTCAGAAGTTTACATTCAAATTGGGAAGAAGCATTAAGGCAGCTTCCTACAAAGTGCCATAATTCATGACGAACATAAATATTTGTTAAGATTGATTCTTGATTTAATCAAACATTGGTTAGGATTTTGTATAATCGTATAATCATAAGCAAGTCACCTTATTCTATGAGTCTCTATCTGCTCATGTCCAAAATAGAAATAACAATATTGTTTGTTGTGATATTTAAAAAAAAGATAATGTATTTAAAGTGTCTTACATACCTTAAAATTCTATATAAATTTGACTTATCACTATTAATATCCTCTAACCCAATCATTTTGTAGGTGAAGAGGCATGAGTTGACTTGCCAAAGGTTATATAGCCAGTGAATAGAAAAGACTATTCCAAAGTAGAAATAATACTTGATGCTCAAATCCAATATCCTTTTTATTCTCTTTTAGCTTGCTCAGAAAGCCCAGGATTTTATTATGCAACTGTGACTTCTGTTAATGACCTTTAGGTTGAATTTTGCAATACATCCGCTATACAAGGCCTTTGCATCACTTGACTTAATTCATACCATATATATCATCTTGTATTATTGAGCATTTCACAATATTCCGAGGTCCATCCCTCACGTTGGCCAAGCACAGTCATGTATCAAATATTAAGTGACTCGTCCCACTTGGTGCTGAAGTCCAAGATGTATCTTTTGTAGCCCAATAAAATAAAATATTCTCATTTTATTTACATGTAATTTTTGATTATTTGTTCATTATTCCTAATATGATTTATACATTTAGAGGCTTGGTTCTTATTTCTGACTACATCCCGTTGGTTTGCCGTGCGTCTGGACGCCATCTGTGCCATCTTTGTCATAGTCATTGCCTTTGGTTCCCTGATTCTTGCCCAAAGTAAGTACAGATGGGATGAACTATTTATGGTATGATTACAATTTATGGTTGTGTTTACGGTTACTCAGTGAAACTCCTGCCTCCATATTGAAATTCAAGTTCTGTACTGTTTGGTTTTTCATGGATTGCTACTAAGATACTGACAAAGTGTTGTGTTAAATGCGAGGCATGGATGTGGTTCAGTTAGATGAGCTACTTTGTGGTCTGCCTTTTCCTTTTATCTTTCTTTGATTTGATGAAGGCAACCAAATACACACCCAGTGCTGGGGCAGATGGAGCATTTGGAGAAGTGTCTGTTTAGGACTGGAGGAAAAAGAGTCAAGTCAATACTGTATTCAGCTTTTAAATCGTATCATTCTCTTGCTTAAATAGCTTCCTTATTGTGGCTTCATATTGCTGTTATTGTCAAATACAAACTCTTCTTTTTGGCATGCAGAGCCCTTCATAATTTGGCTCCAACCCACCTTTTGAGACTTATGTTACCCTCCCTCATGAATTTTTACATTAATGCCCAATCAACTTTCTTTTTGCTTTCTTTATCCTGTATTCAATTTCCCACCTCTCTGGGCCTTTGTACAGAATGTTCCCCCATAATTGGATTGGCCTCCCACTTACTCCTAGAAGCCTTTCCAGCTTTGTCCCAACTGTGAGTGCCCATGGTGCCCCTCCTCATCTACACATAATCCTCATTTTTAATTTTGTATCCATCGGGGCAGCTAGATGACACAAGAGAAGGCTTGGAATCAGGAAGACTCATCTTCATGAGTTAAAACCAGCCTCAGACACTTACCGGGCAAGTCACTTAACCCTATTTATCTCAGTTTCCTCATCTGTAAAATGAGTTGGAGAAGAAAATCACAAACCACTCCAGGATCTCTGCCTTGAAAAACCTAAAAAAAGTGGTCATAGAGAGTTGGAAATGCCTGAAAAACAACTCAGCAACAACAATGAAAACAATCGTGTTTTATCTGCCCAGTCAAAAATAAGTTCCTTGAAGACAAGGACTATTTCCTTGCCTTTGTATCACCAGTATGTAGTACATTTCTCAGCCTAAAATAGGCATTTAATAAATTCTTGTTGAATTGAATTGACGTTCAAGTTTTTAATAATTATACTTTTTAACCTTTTTTTTTTCATTTAGAGCTGCAAATTTTCTTCTCTCCAGTACAGCCACTACCTATTGTGAAGGAAAAAAGACAGGATAGCATGATTACTTTAAAATATAGGCACATGATAGTCATAAATAATATTTATTAACATAATTGTGATAGAAAAAATCACTTCTTGTCTATCATTCATTTGTATGTGAGATAGATGAAGTAACTGGGCTTTGATTTGATAATCTTGAATTGATTTTATTTCCTTTTCCTCCTCATCTTTTAGCTCTGAACGCTGGGCAAGTTGGGTTGGCATTATCCTATGCCATCACTCTCATGGGAATGTTTCAGTGGGGAGTTAGACAAAGTGCCGAAGTTGAGAATATGGTAATATTTATCTTTACATTCTTAGTCTTTTCAAGTTCTCTTGCTATTAAGTGACATAAAAGCATTTCTTGTTGAAAATATTAAAACTGTTATTTTTACATTGTGGCTAACAGAGTTTTTTAGATCCTTCTTCCATCTGTTTAAAGTTAATGCAAAATAAAATGTAATACATCTTTTTCTCAGTCTTCTGTGTGCTATGTCAGCAGGTTTTAGATTCATCACAAGCTGCCTTCAAATGTAATAAATTTCTCTGTAGGAGGCAGGTTCTAAATCCTAGTAAGGTTATTGCTAAATCTTTTAGAAAACTTTTCTTTATTTTTTAATGAGCTGGTCCTCTTTTCTGATATAGAATGATCCAGTATTTTGAGCTTATATTCAGGAAGTGAGACTGATTATCTAATTTTAAAATTATGGTGTCTTTTAAGTTTTAACATTTCCACTAAATGACTGAGAAGGAAAGGAAGAAGTATTGAGTTGGCTATTCTAATACAATAGGAGGTTGCTGAAGATTGAAGTGAAGTTTCATATAGTGCCTGAATTTCACAAGATGTGCTAACACTGTCCTTGACATGACTATAGATTATTAGGTAGTGAATGTCTACCTTCTCTTTGAGAATAAAGATGTCAAATCATCAACTATGTCTCAGATCATTGAATAAGTCAAAGCCCTTCCATGACTAAGGGTTAGAGAATCCTTTATGTTAACCTTATTGTGTTTATATTATTATTTATTATATTTAACTTTTTAAACTTTTATTTTTTTCTAATGTTACACCAGAGATGATTTAATTTTTCAGAGTCTTCAGGATGAGCCTTAGCTTGAAAACATAAGACATGTTGGACATTAAATGTAATACAAATAAATGTAATCTTATAATCTTCCATTATACTTACCATTGTGTAAGTCACTTATGGGCCTAGGTCAGTGATGGGCAAACTACAGCCTGCAGGCCAGAGGCAGCCCCCTGAAATGTTCCATCCAGCCGCAGGACATTATTCCTAATCTGACAAATGCAATGAGTAGGATACAATACAATACAATACAATGAAACTTTGAAAGAGTTGCCTTAGAAACACACTGACAGAGCATTTCCTTTCCTTTGGCCCCCTCTTTAAAAAGTTTGCCCATCACTGAACTAGGTTGTTTTCCCCTGTTAAATATAAGACCATTTCAAAAGGAAGTTGCTATTCAGATGTGGACGTCTTATTTTAATGATTTTCTATCATAAATCGATCTTATTGAAAAGTATGCTGGTTATTAGTAGGCAGAAAATAGGTTGTGTTCCTCTCAAAAAGTCTAATTTAAGAATAATTATCTTATCTATACATTTATCCAACCGATCATTTACCTTCAGTCTTTTAATGAAATATTTTTTAAAAACCATTGCATCTTATCAGTAAATTTATCCAACTGATCATTTCCCTTCAGTCTTTTGATGAAATATTTTTTAAAAACCTTTGCACACCATTATCTTTGGGATATTGTTTTGAACTCACCTTTTTTTTTTTGTTAAAGTATTTTTAGATAATGTATAATTTTATTTAAAAAGTAAGAAAAACCAAAAACCTTTTTGATTATATATTACAGGACCTGTATATAAGGAAATAAGACTACTAGCAGTACATCCTCTCAATACTTGAGTTGTGTTATGAAAAATATAATTTTATTGCATCTCCGATGAACAAGCTCCAGGATGACCCAATCCAGTCATGTGGCACTTTACTCTTCTCTATACACCTATACAAATAGACATTCTCTGATAGATAGCTAGTCATTTTTTTTTTTACAAAAAAAGTAATTATAAAATCCACCATCTTTTTGTTAAATTAAAAGAATCCTGTAGACTCAGACTAACTTGAACATTTACATCTTCTTATCTGTCTTTTAGATGATATCTGTAGAAAGAGTAATTGAGTATACAGATATTGAAAACGAAGCCCCTTGGGAATCCAAGAAACCACCACCATCAGCCTGGCCGCACGAAGGAGTGATCATCTTTGATAATGTCAATTTCTCTTATAGTGTTGATGGACCTGTGATATTGAAGCATTTGACTGCTCTCATTAAATCAAGAGAAAAGGTATATGTTGGTGCCTTCTTTCCTTTTGAAAAACAGTAAGCACGTATGTCCCTTCTGCTTTTCAGTTTTTTTTATCCATTGTGTTTGCTGAGCAATATCTTCATTCCTCCATAGGCACAGTTAAGCTGTTAATATCTTAGTAAAAACTGGCCTAGAAGCCACATAACGCCATCATGGGCCACCATGTTCTTTTCTCAATACTGGCATGAGCTAAATTTTTATTTTTGTTGCATTATTCCTGATTACATATTTAATTTAATTGGGCAATCATTTGCAAATGCATATCTCTCTGTATTATATGCTGTTATTATTTCAGGAAAAGAATACAGGCTTTGATCTGTAGGACTTCAAAAAACTACAACCTAGTAGACAATCTAAGACAGGTATTCAAATTACCTGGAATATATTAAATCTATAGGTGGTATGCAGGGTGCTATTGAGATCCCAAGAGGAATAGAGAGATAGAGGGTTGAGGGGGTTATTCCTCAACTAGGACTTGAAATGTGGGAAGTATATTAGCAGATAGGGAAAAGAAATAGAAGAACATTGCAGGCATTGGATGAGTGAATAAAAAAAAAGGACACTTCTCAAGCATTTTTTATGTGTAAGGCACCACTAATTGGTGGAAATACAAATACAAAGTCAATTCTTGGCCTCTAGAGGCTTACATTCTAAGAAGAGACCACTTCTCTTGCCATAGTCAACAAAGTGTGTTTTGTTCTGAGAAATCTCAAGAATGATGGGTGGAATAATGGGGCAGTCAGTTGACATGCCCTTTCCAAAAGTAACAATGTTCATTTGAATATAGTTCCCTGAGAAAGAGGTCACAAAGAGTGATAACTGAAGCTGGCTGGGGTGAAGATCCCTTGTTTTAGTCAAAAACTCTTCCCTTATCCAGAGACAGAAGAGTCATTTTTTCTTTGTTCTTCTAACTTGTGCTATAACTATCTGTCTTATCCACTTTGAATTTATCTTGGTATATGGTGTGAAAAGTTGGCAAGAAATTAGAGAGAATGTAAGTTGTCTTAGATGAGTGTGAAGAAGAGTTTCCTGAGATAAAGCTGAGAACATGGGTCAGGGCCAGGGTGCCAAAAATCTGGAATGGGAACTCACTGGTGGGACTCATGGGAATGAGGTGATCAGAGTTCTACAGTGGGGACATGACTATTGTGTGGTTTAGAAAGATAGAAGGAACCAGACTTGGCAATTGATGTTATGTCCTCAGATAGGACTTTGGGTTGAATGTCTTTAATGCATCCTGTCTTCTGTCATTATCTGTAATTATGTCTTGCTTGACTACTAGACTATAAGCTACAAAATTGTTTCTCTAAGCTCTGTTTTTGAGTTATGTGGCTAGGTAGTATAATAGAGCTCTAGGTTTGAGAGTCAGGAAGAACAGAATTCAAATCTAGCTTCAAAGAGATATATAAATCATTTAATCACAGTATGCCTCAATTTCCTCATGTGCAAATGGGGATGATAGCACTAGATAGAGTTGTATAAAGTAATAAAAACTGCATAATATTTATAATAATGATGATATATAATATTTGTGGTAATAATGATATGTAATATTTGTAAGGAGCTTTGCTAGCAATTATGTAGTACATAGTACAATACTCTGCATACAGTGGTTTTAATAGCTCTTTAGTTGTTTAGTTGATTTTTTAGTATTATTTTATAGTTCATATAGAATAGTGCTATGTACAGAATGGGCACCAAGGTGGCACAATGGATAGAATGCTAGACTTGGAATCGGGAAGATGCATCTTCCTGCATTCAAATCTAGCCTCAGATACTTACTAGCTGTGTACCCTGGGCAAGTCACTTAACCCTGTTTGCCTCAGATTCCTCATGTATAAAATGAGCTGGAGAAAGAAATAGCAAACCACTCCCAACATTTTTGCCAAGAAAACTCCAAATAGGGTCCCAAAGAATGAGAAATGACTAAACATCAACAGCATAATATTTTTAATGTTTTTCTACAAACATTAATTTTATTAATATTTTAATGAATAAATGAATGCTATCAAAAAGCAAGGTAACAGAAGACTTACTCCCATATAGCCAGAATCAACAATTTCCAAGATGTAAGTTTGTACTTAGTTTTAAAAGATAACCTTGTTAAGCCCTTCCCCTTCATACACACTCATTTTGCATACTAGAGCAGCAACTTAATGAATGATATAGCTCAGTGATGTGGGGGGGAATATGAATGCAATGCTGAATGTCTTAGCAGCACTCACCAAACATGGCTGTAAGGCGTCAGAGTACTAAAAGGACAGAAAAGAGTAAGGATTTTGGTTTAAATGGCTTTGAAATGCTGTTACTTTTAGTGGCAAAAGGAAATCCTGTGTTACAGTGTGCTTACTTAGGAACTTAGCTTTAGAGCTGAGAGAGATATCATTCAGTCAAACCTCATTTAAAAAGTTCAATGACTTGTCCAAGGATGTACAGGTACATAGTCCAGACTCAGCCCCAGCCCTTCCAACTCCAAACAGAACATTCTCCCCTCTTGTGCAGCCTTCGTTAAACCTCAAGTTAAAGTGCTTTATTTAGGAATGTGGCTTTTAAGCTACCAATGAGGCAATAATATGCGAAATGCCTAAAAAATCCCCATTACATACAGACGTATAAGAAACATAAGAAGCTGGCCCAAAATTTGTATTCTGAAAACTTAAAAGAAATTGCAGGATTACCTGAGATTTTAAAAGGTTTTTGGGAAAATTGAATTGTAAGACTTTGAGTTATAATGTTACAATAACTTGACTTTTGATTTGTTTCTTGGGTCTGTTAGCAATATCAGATTTAGCTCCACTTATTTATCTAGAAATATTATATAGGAGCTTTAGTTATAAAAAAAATTTTGCTGTAGCTATGCCTTCATGCTCTCCCCTCCAATCTCTCTCTCTCTCTCTCTCTCTCTCTCTCTCTCTCTCTCTCTCTCT
>NW_025364343.1:0-6961 GCF_016433145.1 Gracilinanus agilis | reverse complement strand
CTCTCTCTCTCTCTCTCTCTCTCTCTCTCTCTCTCTCTCTCTCGTCTGTCCCCGTCCCTGGGCCCTCCCAGGCCGTGCCGGGCTGATGTGGGAGCTTGAGCTAAGGGGCCGAGGTGGGTAGAGGAGGTTAGAAGAGGACACACAGGAAGGGGACTTTACCCCACCCATCCTCTCCCGGCTCCCACACACTTCATCCTGGGCCAGCGGCCAGTGTAAATATTTCATCGGAGAGATATTTATTACCTGGATTTATCTGGCTCCCATACTAAGCTCCAGGGGCTGAGCTGTTTAGATCAGGTCAGAAGGACTCTGGGGGAGAGAGGCCAAAAGCTGGAAAGGAGGCTGAGGAGCTTAGCTCACTTCATAACAGACTGAGCCCTGGATCCTGACCCCAAGCCCACAGGCTACGTGGAGACCGGACTGAACCCCAACTCCTTTTGGTCACAAAGGAAACTGTGGGCCAGTCTGGGGCAGCCACTTCTTCTCTGGAGAGGAGGAGGGGGAAGAGGCCACCCTGGAGCCTCCCCTCTGGGGACGGAGTTGGGGGACCGTCTGATGAAGAGCTGGAAGCAGGAGCTAAAGAGGCATCCCGGGATACCCCTGACTTTTCTTCTTAGCATCTCAAAGGGACAGAGTGCGGGGTGGAAAGGAGAACTGTTGTTTTATTTTTTAAACCCTCATCTTCCATCTTGGAGTCATTACTGTGTATTGGCTCCAAGACAGAAGAGCGGTAAGGGTAGGCAATGGGGGTCAAGTGACTTGCCCAGGGTCACACAGCCAGGAAGTGTTGTCTGAGGCCATATTTGAACCCAGGACTCTAGGCCTGGCTCTCCATCCACTGAGCTACCCAGCTGCCCCCTAAAGGAGGAGTTTTATGACAAAGAAGGAAACTGAGGCCCATGAGGGGGTCAGCTGTCCATGAGTAACTGTGCTGTGCTAGAAGCCAAACTTGCTGGCACTTTCTAACGTCTCCTTTTTGTGTTGCTCATTTTTGATCATTTGGACATTCTCTGTACTTTCTGTTTACCATTTTGTAGAAGTTGGGTCTATTGTCTTTTTTTTTTTTTAAACCCTCACTTTCCGACTTGGAATCAGTACTGCATATTGTTTCCAAGGTAGAAGGGTGGTAAGGGCCAGGCAATGGGAGTGAAGTGACTTGCCCAGGGTCACACAGCTGGGAAGTTTCTGAGGCCACATTCCAACCCAAGACCTCCTGTCTCTGGGCCTGGCTCTCAAGCCACTGAGTCACCCAGCTGTCCCCTATGATTCTCCTTACTCTGAATCAAATTGTAGAAGCCTTTTTTTTTATTTATTTAATTTTTTAATTGAAATTTTTTATTTAATTAATTGATTTAGAAAATTGTTCCATGGTTACATGATTCATGCTCTTTCCCTCCCATAGTCAATTCCACTGGGTTTTACATGTGTCATTGATCAGGACCTATTTCCGTATAATTGATATTTGCATTAGGGTGATCGTTTAGACTAGAGTGTAGAAGTCTTTCCAAGGGACTCAGAAGGCATCCTGCTTAGGGCTACCCCCCCTGATGCCCCTATCTCAACCTCCGTTTTTTAATCTATAAAACAAGGATGACCATTAACAGGCCCCGTCTCCCAGCCTGGTGGTGAGGGTCCTGACAGGATGGGGCAGGGGAAACCTTTTGCAAACCTTAAAGCTCTCTGGGCCGTATCCCCCATGGCTCTTCGTCATTTCTTTGAACCCAGTAACATTCCGTGACATTCATGTACCAGAATCTGTTTAGCCATTCCCCAGCGGATGGGCATCTGCTTTATTTCTAGTTCTTTGCTACGAACAAAGAAAAAATAAAAAGTGTTGTAAGGACCGTTTTGGGTGGGGGTGGGCGGCTTTCTTTCCATAAATGACGTCCTTGGTCACTCCTGTGCTTTGTGACTGCTCTGTCCCCTCCTGGCTCCTTTCCTGGACGCCCTCCTCCGATGAGACCTCTGGAGCTTCTAGAGAACCTGAGAAACAGAACTTCTTCAATAGGAGGTTACAGAAAGAGCTTTGGGCTGGAGGTCAGGAGATGGGGTTGTTCAGTCATTTCAGGCACGTCCAACTCTCTGGGACCCTCCTTGGAGATTCTTTTCTGCCTTAGAACCAAAACACAATATTGATTCCAAGATAGAAGGTAAGAGTTTTTATTTTTATTTTTAAGGGTTTTTATTCAAAACATAACAAAAAACATTTATATAGCACCTACGACAGTGGTTCCCAAACTTTTTTGGCCTACCATCCCCTTTCCAGAAAAAATATTACTTAGCCCCCTGGAAATTAATATTTAAAAATTTTAATAGCAATTAACAGGAAAGATAAATGCACCTGTGGTCATCAACGCTCTCCTAGATCGCTACAGCACCCACCAGGGGGCGGTGGCGCCCACTTTGGGAATCACTGACCTACGATGTGCTGGGCACTGGGCTAAGCATTTTTTACAAATATCATCTCATTTAACCAATGGCTGGGATCTTCAGACCTCACCCCACATGGATAGATTTCTGGAGATTCTTGAACTTGGACAGGGAACAAAGACATCTTTATTTTCACCAACCTCTAATTGATATTTAGCATTTCCTTCCATTATTCAAAATCATGATTCTTAGAAGGGGGCCACACTAAGAATTGGAAAGTGAGGGGGCAGCTGGGTAGCTCAGTGGATGGAAAGCAAGGCCTAGAGACGGGAGGTCCTGGGTTCAAATCTGACCTCAGACACTTCCCAGCTGTGTGACCCTGGGCAAGTCACTTGATCCCCATTGCCTATCCTTACCTTACCACTCTTCTGCCTTGGAGCCAATACATAGTATTGACTCCCAGATGGAAGGTAAGGGTAAGTTAAAAAAAAAAAAAAAGAATTGGAAAGTGAAGGAATGCTCATCAGTTGGGGAATGGTAAACAAGTGTGGTAGATGCTTGTGATGGATCACTATTGTGTTATAAGAAATGCTTTCAGAAAAAACTTGGGAAGATTTATATGAACTGGTGCAAAGTGAAGCGAGCAGAACCAGGAGAAAATTGTCCACAGTAACAGAAATATTGTATGGGTTGTTTTTTTTTTGGTCTGTGTTTTCTTTTACAATATGACTAATATGGAAATATGTTTTGCATGATTGCACATGCATAACCTATATAAAATTGCTTGCTGCCTCAGGCAGGGGAGAGGGAAGGGAGGGAAGGAAAGAATTTGGAACTCAGAATTTTAAAAAATGAATGTTAAAATTTTTTTTACATGTAATTGGAATAAAACCAAAATATTCAAGAAAAGGAGGAGAGAATAAACTTCACCAGACTCCAGAGGAGTCCGTGTTCCATGCATCCATGGCTCAAAGACAGTTAAGAATCCCTGGACACCTAAAGAGGGTGTGGGTGCTCCTTAGGATCTAGAACTAGACTACTTTATTTATTTTTTCTTTTTTTGATAAAGATGTTTTATTTTTGCCAATTTTGTGTAATAACAGATTTCCACATAAGTTTTCTGAAGTTATATGTTCCAAATTGTCTCTGTCCCTCCCTTTCCTCCTCTCTCCTGGTGCGGGCAGGCAATTTGATCTGGGTTATACGTGTATTATCATGCAAAACATATTTCCATATTGTTCATTTTTGTGAGTAATCATATAAAACAACCCCTCATTAAAAACCCAAATAAACAAGTGAAAAATTGCATGCTTTGATTGGCATTCTAACTCCAACAGTTCTTTCTCTGGAGGTGGACAGCATTCTTTGTCATAAAGAACTAGACTACTCTAAACATTTTGTCCTGATCTTCCCTTTGCCTCCCAGCAATCCCTAACCTAGTCTACTGAACATGCCAGGGTGTGCTGGGGTCAGTTTATGCAGGCTTGGGAGAGTCTAGTTTTTTTTTTGTTTGTTTCTTTAAACTCTTACCTTTCACCTTAGAATCAATACTATGTATTGGTTCCAAGGCAGAAGAGCAGTAAGGACTGGGCCATGGGGGTTAAGTGACTTGTCCAGGATCACACAGCTGGGAAGTGTCTGAGGCCAAATTTGAACCCAGGACCTCCCATCTCTAGGCCTGGCTCTCTATCCACTGGGCCACTCAGCTGTCCCTGGGGAGAACCAATTGTTACATTTTCCAAAAGGAATATTTATATCTTGGAACTCAACATTACAAATGAGAGCCTGATTTGTTGTCTGGTTGGTTGTCTAGATTTAAGAAAGTGATGGAAAATGTTGATAGTGCAGCTTAAATTCATTCATTTATTTATTTATTTTTAAGCCCTTACATTCTGTCTTTTTATTCATTTTTTTTTTACCTTTTTTATTACATGTAGGAACAATTTTTGACAATTGTTTTCAGATGTTTTGCTATTGGGATTCTCTCCTTCCTTCCCCTCCTCCCCAAGGTGGTAACTAGTCAGGTTTAGGTTATACCAGTGCTTTCATACAATATTTTTTTGGAGACCCCATATTACTCATGCCATGATCGATGGCATATATCACACATACAATATGAATATGAATACAAGAAAATACAATGAAAACACAATAAAAACTGATGAAGGAAATAGATGGCGTGTTTTGATCTGTATTCAGACTCCAAAAATTCCTTCTTTGGCTGTGGAAAGCATTTTCTTAGTAACAGTTCTAAGACTGAAGAGTGGCAAGCACAGGGCAATGGGGGTTAAGTGACTTGCCCAGGATCACACAGCTAGGAAGTGTCTGAGACTAGATATGAACCCAGGACCTCCCAATTCCAGGCCTGGCTCTCAATCCACTGAGCCACATACCTGGCCCAGATTAAATTTAAAAGTGTGAACTTGCCTAAATTCCCACTCTACCCCTTGTCCTGCCTCCCAAGAGCTGGTTGTTAAATCTTTACAAGCATACCCCTCTGCACATTCCAAATTTTATTCAGTATAAGTAAGCTTCTGGAGGACAAAGACTTTTTCTTTCTATGCCCAGGGCTCAGTGGCTTGGATTTCCAGGGCAACATTACCCTCACTAGTCAATGACCTGACACCCACACCTTTCTCAGTGACCAGGGATTAGTCCCAAGGGCCATGATAGTCCCACTATACTAAAGGAACCCAGTATAGAAAGCTACAACCTTTTTCCGGGGGTCATCTTGGACCACAAGGAGAGGCTCCCTAGTTAGGACGTGCTATGAGATAATTCAAGAAGGAGCAGGAGGTCGAAGTAGAAAAAACCAGGAGGCAATGGTGAACCTCAGGTGATCTGCGCCCGCCATCTTTATGAGCTCCTCCTCAGCCATGCAGGATGCTGAGGGCACAGAGCTTCAGTGCTTGCAGAGACCAGGTAGGCCACTTCACCAGCAGAGGAGGTGGAAGAACATTTCTGTCCTGTTCCTCAAAACTCTTTGGTATGATGGAGAGAAGATCTCTGGACTCAGTTTCCATTTGGGATGGTTACTCCAGAGAGGAGAAATCAGAGGATAAGTTTCCAGGGAACGGCTGGGTGATGTCAGCCTGACCCAAGCAGAAAGGGGTTTGTATTTGATGGATGAGTTATGGGAATTAGGGAGTTTACAAATGATGAATATTCTGGAGTTGGCCTATGATGAATGGGAAGTGTCACGGAGTAATGGCTAGAGTCCTGGAACCAGGTAGATCTGGATTCAAATCCCACTTCAGACATTTCTAGCTGTATGATCCTAGGTCAGTCATATAACCTCTGTGGCTCATATATTTTTAATCTGTAAAATCAGTGGAATGTTGTTGGTTCAGTCAGTGTAGAAAACAATTTGGAACTATGCCCCCAAAGTCACTAAACCACATGTGCCTTTAGACCCAGTGATACCCAAAGAGATCAAAGAAAGAGGAAAAGAAACCATTCATACAAAAATATTATTTAGAGCAGCTCTTTTTGTGGTAGTAAACCTTTCTTGTCATTGTTTCTCATGGCACAATAGTATTCCATTTGATTCATGTGCTACAAATTGTCTGGCCATTCCAAATTTTGTTTTGTTTTCAGGTTCCAATTCTTTCCCTCTTGCCTCCCCCATTGAAAAAGCAAGAAAAATAAAACCCCTTCAAGCAGGTACAGTATAGTCAAGCAAAAGAAATTCCCATATTAGTTTTATTCCTCTCCATCCAAAATAACCAAGATCTTCTGCCTCAGAGTGCACTAGCTTCATCAGCTCTCTCTCTGGAGGTGGAGAGTGGAGTTCATCATGAGTCCTCTGGAACTCGGGGTGGTCAGCATTCCTGTCTTTCAAAGTTTGTCTAAATTGTTCTCCTGGTCCTGCTCATTTCACTTTGCATCAGTTCATACATTGTTTCCAGTTTTCTCTGAAACCTTCTCTTTCATCATTTCATTTTTTTAACCCTTCTTTTTTGTTTTAGAATCACCAAGTATCATCTCTAAGGTAAAAGAGTGGTAAGGTATAGGCAACCGAGGTTAAGTGACTTGCCCAAGGTCACATGTTTAGGAGGTATGTGAGGCCAGATTTAAACCCAGAACCTCTTTCTTCAGGTCCAGTGAGCCACCTAGCTGCCCCCCTCTTTCAATTTCTAACAGCACAATAATATTCCATTATAGTTGTCTTTCACATTTTGTTCGCCCCTTCTCTAGCTGATGGACTCTCTCTTAGTATCTAGTTATTTGACACTACAAAAAAGTTTTTTGACACTTCAAAAATGCTATAAATATTTTGTACATGTGGCTCTCTTTCCTCTTTCTTTGATCTCTTTATAGTATAAACCAACCTGGAACAAAGGGCATGTCCAGTTTAATAGCTTTGGGGGCGTGGCTCCATTTTATTCCCATATATAAATACCTATTTATGTACACATTATCTCTTTCAATAGAATGCAAGCTCTTGGAGGACAAGGTATGTTTCATATTTCTTTTGCATTGACAGTGACTGGTACAATGCCTAGAACAAAGTTTAATACATTTTCTCCCTCCTTCTTTCCCTTCTTCCTTTCCTTCCTTCCTTCCTTCCTTCCTTCCTTCCTTCCTTCCT
>NW_025364342.1:0-8313 GCF_016433145.1 Gracilinanus agilis | reverse complement strand
ATTAATATATAATGAATATATAAAATGTATTTATATAAATATATATTGTTAACTGCACTGCTGAGCTGAATGATCTGAAGTAGGAGCATGAAAAGGGTCATCAGATAGCAAAGCCTGGTGTAAGGAGCTGGACTCTAGAGTAAGACCTGGGTTCAAACCTTGTCTCTGATAACTCACTTCTTGTATCACCTTGAGCAAGGCATACAAATTCCCTGAACCTCAGTTTCCTGATCTATAAAATGAAGGCTTTGGATTAGATCAGTGCTTCCCAAAGTGGGTGCTACCGCCCCCTGGTGGGTGCTGCAGTGATCCAGGAAAGCGGTGATGGCCCCAGGTGCATTTATGTTTCCTATTAATTGCTATTAAAATTTTTAAAAAATTAATTTCCAGGGGGCTAAGTAATATTTTTTCTGGAAAGGGGGCAGTAGGCCAAAAAAGTTTGGGAATCACTGGATGGCTTTTCAGGTCATTTCCAGCTGTGGATCATGATTCCATTGAGGACATGGCCTGTGTCTTCATAGGCATCATATAAAATCAAACCAATAACAGTGACAACTCATAATATATGGAGTCTTCTGCTAGGTCCTTTGGGAGATGGGCAGGAAAGGGAAAAGGATATGGAAGAAACAAAAGAAATAGGTACTTTACAACCTTACAAGATAAATAACACATAAGATACTGAACAGCCAAAGTCCAGCCCAGTGCTTTGTACATGGTAGGCAATTAATAAAAGTCTGGTGAGATAAACTAAAGAAAACTTTAAGAGAAACAAAAAATAAAGACAGGAAGAAGATATTTGGAAAGATTTAAAATAGGGATAAAGGCTTTTTGGAGGCCTTCATTCCTCCTCATCTCTCCCTCCTGGCTTCCTTCAAGTTTCATCTAAAATTCTACCTTCTATATTAAGCCTTTCTTGAATCCTTTTAATTCTGAATTAATTAGTACTTTTCTTCTATCAATTATTTCCTATTTATCTTGAGAACAATTTGTTCCAAAGGCCATGAAGGTGGCTAAAGCAGGTATTGGAGGGCTAAGAACTTGGGCAGACATCAAAGATGCCAAGATAATCCACTGCAAAGAGGGCCATCAGCCATTATCCTGACTTTCATCTTGCCACAGGATATTGATGATTCTGGAAGAGAGTGTGGCTGAAGACTTTGTACTATTCTGTCTCACTTAAATCCAATTCATGAATAAGTCAAGACATCACCCATGATGTCACCGATCCTCTTCAAAAATGAAGGAACAACAATATTAACATTTGTCCTGTATATCATTTGCTTATAGTTATTTGCATTCTATCTCACACATTAGAATGTGAGCTCCTTGAAGGCAGGGTTTGTCTTTCTCTCTCTTTTTTTTAAATCTTTCTTTGAGAGAGAGAAACTTTCCCCTACTTGGCAGGAAAAATCTATTCTAAACATAAGGCAGCCTTAATAAATACTTCCTCAGCTGAACGATTCCATCATAACAAAACAATGAATATAAAGGAGTGATATTTGTCAAGAAAGCATAACTCAAAGAATAGCATGTGTACTGACTACAGCTGTGTAAATAATTTTTTAAAAACAGAAACAAAATCCAGATAAATGCATAGAAAAGATGATTCTGAAAGAGTCCAAGGAAATAAACTTTGTTAAAATAAACACAACATACTTAAAAAATAGATTGCATATAACAGATGTTTAGAATTTCATGCAAATGAGCAGTTTTTATCCTTTTTTTTTTGTTTGTGATTTGGGATTGGAAACTGGAACCAGAGTATAGGAAACAAACTAAGGGGAGACTCAAATCCAAGCTGACACATTTTCTTTCACTTATTAAAGAGTTGCTTGAGAATTAGCTAGGTGATTCTGTAGACAGATAGTCAAGGCCCAGAGACAGGACGTCCTGGGTTCAAATATGACCTTAGATATTTCTTAACTGTGGGACCCTGGACAAGTCACTTAAAACTTCCATTGCCCAGCTCTTACAGCTCTTCTGCCTTGGAACCAATACACAGTATTGATTCTAAGATGGAAAGTAAGAAAAGAAAAAAGTTGCTTAGGGATGAATCAGTGAATCAGTAAGTAAGGATTTATGAAGCATCAACTGTGTACCAGATCTTGTACTAAGCACAGGAGATATAAAGGAAGCAATAAACCAACAATCCCTTCTCTTGTGGCTCTCATAAGGGAGGATGGGGGGAGAAGACTGTAGGCAAAAGTGCAGGAATTCAGTCCTTGAAGAGTATGTTGGGCAGCTTTCTTTGGCCTGGGAAGGAGCTCCTTCCCCCATCTTTGCTTCTCAGATTAGCAATGCCCAGAAACATCTGTCCTGGATTAGAGTTCTGGGCAAACTATTGTCTTATGTGTTTGAGTGGGAACAGTTTTTTTAAAAAAGCTGATAAGATCTCTGTGCTAGGAGTTGAGAATGCTCAGTCCTCTGAAGGTGATGCAGAAAATTTCTTCACTCATCTTTCTTCTCTCCCATGTCAACACCTAAAGTGTTGACTACATGCTAAAAGCTTATCCACAAACAGGAAGAATCTACTATTTTTTAAATTTTTTATTGATTAATTAAGAAAATTTTTCCAGGGTTACATGATTCATGTTCTTTCCCTCTCCTCCTCCCACCCCCTTTCCGTAGCTGACACACAATTCCACTGCATTTTACAAGTGTCATTGATCAAGATCTATTTCTATATTATTGATATTTGCACTAGGGTGATCATTGAGAGTCTACATCCCCAATCATATCCCCATCAACCCATGTGATCAAGCAGTTGTTTTTCTTCTGTGTTTCTACTCCCACAGTTCTTCTTCTGAATATGGATAGTTTTCTTTCTCATAAATCCCTCAGAATTGTCCTGGATCACTGCATTGCTGCTAGTACAGAAGTCCATTACATTGGATTGTACCACAGTGTATCAGTCTCTGTGTACAATGTTCTTCTGGCTCTGCTCCTTTCACTCTGCATCAGTTCCTGGAGGTCTTTCCAGTCTACTATTTGTTAATGACTGTTAGGATGGGAACCCAAAGACCAAAAATCCCCAACAAAAAAATCCTGAAACAGTACCTTTCTTCTGGAATTAGTCTAGCTACATGCTTTCTCACTGAGCTTGCTTGTGAGTCTTTCTGGTTCTATGAAATTGGGAGGGGCCATCACCAGGGAAGTAGAACTGGATGCCATTGTTGGGAAGCAGACTGATAACTGAGAGTAAATCACCTCTACTCTTTCACCAAGAACAATGGCAGCCCAGTGGAGCAGAATGACTGCCCCAGTTAAGCAACAGGCATAGACCTTAATGATCATTTAATCAGAAAAATCACAGAGGGAAACACAAGGGTCTTTTAGTTCTGCAGAATTCTCAAAGAATCCTGTGGAATGATTGGTGGGGCTTTCTGTATTAATTGGGATGGGGGTGTGGGGGAGAGTAAATCAAGATTTACTGGGAGGTAATAGACAACCTAAGTTTATTCATCTGGCCTATTCTCTCTGCATACACCCTCACATCATTTATTTTATTATTCTTATTTTTTAAATTTATTTTTTATAGCTACCCTAAAATTCCCAGGTATTTCCTTCCCTTCCTGTCCTGATGCCCCCCCAAAAGTGTTGTGTATAAACTATGTCTTTCGTGTTTCTATTTATCAGTTGTTTTTCTAGACATTTATAAGTTATTCTTCAAACATTAATTCTATACTTGTATATAATGTTCTCTTGATTCTCCTCATTTTACTTTTCACAATTTCATGTAAGTCTTTCTATGTTTTTTTAAATTAACCATCTTATCATTTCATAAGGCATAGTGGCATTCCATCACAATCATTTGCCACAACTTGTTAAGCCATTCCTTAATTGATGAGCATCTTTTTAGTTTCCAATTCTTTGGCACTGCAAAGGTAGCTGCTATAAATATTTTAGAACAGATAGGTTTTTTTTTTCCTTTTTCCCTGATCATCTTGAGAAACAAACACAACAGTGGTATTGCTGGTTCTAAGGGTATTCACAGTTTTATAACTTTCTGGTCATGATTCCAGATTGCTCTCTAAAATGGCCAGAATAGTTCACAATTCCACCAACACACATTCTCACTTCATATAGGAAGAAAAAAATCCTAAGCTTTGATGCTGATTTAAAAACAAATCAAAAACTACCCTTCTGCAGGTTTTAGAAAGCTTCTTCACAAATCAAACAAAATGTTCTCTTTGATAATAGCTAGAATTTTTTCAGAGCTTTAAGCTTTACAAAATGCTTTACAAATTTCAAATACAAATACAAAATATCTCATCTGTCCTGCATTCCAGTCACCAGAGCTGGCTACGGCACCTCCTTCTTTCCTGGTCCCATCCCATACCACCAATGCCCAACCTAGACTCTGTTTCATCTCTTTTGTACCAAGGCTAAAGAGGAAGAAGATAGGGCATGGTGTGAGAAATTCAATTCCCAAGCCGTACACCTGCCATTCATAACATTTACTTTTATGAGGTTCCCAACTCTGGCCATGCCTGCTAGCTATTATGCAGTAAGCACCAGAGAGGAATCAGCCCAAAAATGGATGCCCCAGGAAGGAAGAAATTATGCCTGTAAAATGAGAGAGCTGGCCTAGACATTCACTTAGGTTTCTGCCAATTCTAAATCGTATGAAATCTGAATCCCTGTTGTCAAGTGTTCTATTCATTTTAACTTGGGAAAATAAATTTGTTGAGTCAAGGATTCTTTTTCCAACATGGCTAGTACTATATAGCCAATGAAGTCCCTTTCAACTGGCAGTTCTGTGATTTATGACACAGTGGGAAGGATAAGGATCTGAAAACCTTTATGAAAGAGCTAAGAGCTTAGTTAAGGTCTCTTGAGTCTTTATCTTTTCTCTCCACACCTTCTCCTCTTCCTAATTTTCCTATTAGTGTCAGGATACCACTATCCTTGCAGTCAACCAGGCTGGCAAACATAGGTGCCATCTCTGACTTCTCACTTTCTCTTACCCCAACTCCCATATGTCATCAAGGTGTATCCATTTTGCTTTCATTTATTATTTCTGCTCTTTTGCACTTGTTTGCCATGTTTCTATGCCCTAGTACATGGTCAGTCTTTGTGAATGTACCATGTGCTGCTGAAAAGAAAGTACATTCCTTTTTGTCCCTATTTATTTTTCTCCACATATCTAGATATTAACTCTAATTTTTTAAGATTTCATTCACATCTCTTACCTCTTTCTTATTTATTTGGTTTGATTTTTCTAGATCTGATAGAGGAAGGTTCAGTCTCCCACTAGTATAGTTTTATTATCTATTTCCTCCTTAAGCTCCACTAGTTTCTCCATTTTGCTTTCAGAATATGTCTCCTGTAGGCCCCCTTCTCTTCTCTGACACTGCTACCCTCTTGGTATAAGCCTTCATCACCTCATTCCTGGGCTATTGTGATAGCCTCTTGCTTGTTCTCCATGCCACAAGTTTCTCCTCAGTTCAATCTAACACTTAACTGTCAAAGTGATCTCCCTAATTTCCATATCTTACTATGTCACCTCTATACAAACAAACACACACACACACACACACACACACACACACTCAATAAACTACTGTGGCTCCCTATAAGTTCCAAGATCAAATACAGAATCTTCTCTTTGGCTTTCAAAGCCATTCATAATCTGGCCTCCCACCACCTTTCCAGGTGTCTTTTACCTTACTCAACCCTATGTATCTGCTTTCTTGCTCTCTCCCCCCATGTATTGGCTTCCATCTTGAAACTCTACCTCCCAGCTCTGGGCAGTTTCACTTTCTGTAGTCCTCCTCATCTCTTTCTGCCAACTTTCCTGACTTCCTTCAAGTTCCAGCTAAACTCTCACCTTTTACACTATTTACCCGAATCCAATTTATTCTGTGTATAGCTTGTTTGTACTTAGTTGTTCACATGTTGCTTCCCCATCTCCACACCCCATTACACTGTGAGGGCCTAGAGATTAGAGACTATTTTTGGCCTTTCTTTATATTCCCAGCCTTTAGCATAGCATTAGGCACATAGTAGGGCTTAATAAATGTTTATTAACTAATAGACTAACTGACCATAGCTTAGGATTCAAAGCTTGGGAGAAGTTAGAAATTAACCACCAGTTAGCTTTCTTTCTTCAGTATTTCCATGGCCCCACATCCCTTTTCTTTCTTTGTTTTTTAAAGGAGCTTTATATTTTTTGATAGCCTTTATTTTTACTGCAGCTTTATTTTTAAATATGTCCCTTTCCTTCCCTTTCCCAGCAAGCAATCACTTGCATCAAATTTTTTTTAACCCTTACCTTCCATCATACAATCAATACTATATATTGGTTCCAAGACAGAAGGGTGATAAGGGCAAGGAAATGGTGGTTAAGTGTCCTGTTCAGTCAGACAGCTAGGAAGTATCTGAGGCTAGATTTGTACCCAGGAACTCCTGTCTAGACTTGGTTTCAATCCACTGAGTCCCTACCTGTCCCCTAGAATACAAACTTCTTAAGAGAAATGACCATCTTAAAAAAAATGTATCCTTTGTCCTTAACATAATGTTTGGCATAGAGAAAGTGCTTAATAAATGCTTTTTTTTTCAATAATTCATTTTTTTCATTCCATCTTCTATTGTTTTTATATTCCTTCTAAAGCCCCAAGGCTAAGACTATACAATGTGCAATCATTCTTTGGCTAAGGCAGTGGTTCCCTTGGCCTACCGCCCCCTTTCCAGAAAAAATATTACTTAGCCCCCTGGAAATTAATTTTTTTTAATTTTAATAGCAATTAATAGGAAAGATAAATGCACCTGTGGTCATTGCTGCCCCCCTGGATCGCTGCAGCACTTACGAGGGGGCGATAGCGCCCACTTTGGGAATCACTTGGGCTAAGCATCAAGATCATGTTGATTTTATAGATGACCCTTTGTCCTAATTAAGGGACCATTCCTCTACATCACTTTTTTTAAAACCCTTATGTTCTGTCTTAGAATTGAAAATCAAGGCAGAAGAGCAATAAGGGCTAGGCATTTGGAGTTAAGTGACTTACCCAGGGTCAAACAGTTAGGAAGTATCTGAGGCCAGAATTGAGCCCAGGACTTCCCATCTGCATGTCTTGCTTTCTCTCCACTGAACCACTTAGATGTCTCTGAAAGGTCTTTTTTTTTTTTTTAAACCCTGTTTTTATAAAGTTTTGTTTGATCTTGGCTCTAAGCCTATATTTTTGCCTTCTGGAATGATCCAAAACTCTCTTCCTACATAGTGTTAGTTGCTAAATTATGTGTGATTCTGATTTTGCTCCTTCACACTTGAAATCTTTCTTTCTGGCTATTTGCAGCATTTTTTCTTTGTCCTGGGAGCTCTAGACTTTGGCTATACAACTCCTGGGAGTTTTCATTTGAAGGTTTCTTTTAGAATTGTAAAAAGAAATTCTTTATCCCTTTTTTTAAGTTAACTGGGGACCTGGAGGTCCTCTTACCATAGAGATGTGTAGGGATTAACCAGCCCACAGTGACAGGAAGTAGAAACCACAAAGACAGGAAGGAGAAACCATAGAGACAGGAAGGAAGAACCATAGAGACAAGACGTGAGGTAGGAAAAGGTTATAAAAGAAGTCAGTTGCTGTCAGTTGGTCTGTCAGTTGTGAACAGTTAGGGCTGGCAGTTGTGGGGAAGTTGGTTGCTGGTGGTTTGGGTTGGTGATTAGTTCGCGGTTGGTGTTTAGTTGCTGGAATAGGTTTTTTTTTCCCTTCCTTGAACTTTTTGGAAGGTGGCTGGTGGCTGGTCTTCGCTGATAGACCTAATTGGGGTTGGATTTGTGCAGGTGAAAAATTTGCCACACCTGAGCTACATTTTCCCAGTATCCTTTTAAGTATGTCCTCATTTGACTTACAGAGGCTGAGGAGATAAATTTGGCTGAGACTCACACTGCGGGGCTCTTTTTTGGGAGCTTGAGCTTTGCTTTCCTTAAAGTGTGGCAGGTGTGAGACTCTGGCTCTGTGTTCTCCTAACTTAACTGAAGGAATCCCTTTCCCTCTCATTTTTGTTATTAAATCCTTTAACTTAAAATTAGCTGGAGTATTTCATTCATTTTTATTCCTACATATTTAACACTGATAGGGTTGGTTTTGATTGGGTGGATTGAATTGGAACTTTTTGGGGTGGTTGTTATTAGCAGTAGTTATAGGCAGTTATAGGTAAATATAGGCAGTTTTACATAGTAGTTATAGGCAGTTATAACTGGTATAGCTATTAGGAAAATTTCTTTCTCTACCTCTTTCCTTTATTTCTCTCTTTAACTATATTCATTTTACTATATTCTCTTACTGTTTCTATTTTAATTAAACTAAATTGTTC
>NW_025364341.1:0-8575 GCF_016433145.1 Gracilinanus agilis | reverse complement strand
AGCAAGACAGTGTATGATAAACCCAAAGAGCCCAACTTTTGGGACATGAATCCACTATTTGACAAAAACTGCTGGGAAATTTGGAAAACAATATGGGAGAGATTAGGTCTAGATCAACATCTCACACCCTACACCAAGATAAATTCAGAATGGGTGAACGACTTGAATATAAAGAGGGAAACTATAAACATGTTAAGTGAACACAGAATAGTATACTTGTCAGATCTCTGGGAAAGGAAAGACTTTAAAACCAAGCAAGAGTTAGAGAAAATCACAAAATGTAAATTAAATGGTTTTGATTATATTAAACTAAAAAGTTTTTGTATAAACAAAAACAATGTAGTCAAAATCAGAAGGGAAACAACAAATTGGGAAAAAAATCTTTATAATGAAAAACTCTGACAGGGGTCTAATTACTCAAATATACAAGGAGTTAAAGCAATTGTATAAAAAATCATGCCATTCCCCAATTGATTTTCAGAAAGCCTCATGTTAGTTTATGTTACTCTAAAATTAAGATGGTTTTTATTAAATAAAATCATAACAACTTGATTTTGGCTTCTGATTATCATAATTTTAAGCAGACACTGAAGAGTTTATCTGAACTAAAGGTTAATTTTACAAATGAGTAAACTAATGTGCAGAAATGTCATGTGACTTTTTCCAATATCACATAATAATAAAATTGGTCTTTAAATCCATGCCTCTGACTTCAGCACGTTCCACTGCATCCTAGTCCTATACTTGTTTATGTATCTAAATGCATGTAAAAAAAAGTTTTGAGAAATAGCATATAGGTTAGTTGACTTTGAAATCATTAAGATTTAAGTTTTAGTCCTGGTTTTGATATTTATTATCTATGTAAATCTGGGGAAAATCTTAATAATTACATTCTTTAGACAACTATTTAAATGTATTACTTGCATGAGATGCCCATGTGCATTGTATGATATCATTCAATTTTTTCTCCGGAAAATTCCACTAACAAATGAAATAAGTAAAATTCCTTTCCCTGGAATAATATTTATTATATTTCTCAAAATAAACCTTCGTATATAATCAAACATAGTTACCATTTTTATGTCATTAAAAGTCATTCCAAATAAAAACATTATGTTGTTAAAAAAGGACCATACAAAAGATTTAAAACATCTGTATAATTTAATTCTCTTATCCTTTCAACTTCTCTCTCTTTGGATTGAAAAAATAAAGTTTTTATCCTTTAAATTGCTTGTGAGTATTAAAAATAACTTCTCAAATATTTTTATTATTGTAGTTCACTGAATTTGAGCATAAGGTCTTGACTATATCAATATGAGGGCATTCATTATGGATAATTATAATTATCCTTAAAGCAAAACCCAAGTTAGGGTATTCTTAAGGGAAAAAAAGTAATCATTAGAAGATGGACAGAGAAGTGCATTTATGCATGTATATTTGAGGGTAGCATCGCATGAATGTTACATTACTTCATAGCAATGAAATATCAGTATTTTGATGCCTTCATAATTATTTCTATTATCTCCTTTTTTCCTAAAGAATTTCTTATGTTTTTCTAGTTAAGCATAGAGATTTGAAATTATATCTGTTGCTTTTATTTCTCTGAATTTCAATCATTCCCCAAATTATAAAAAATGCAATTAAACATAACTGAATTATATAATTTGTTATCAATAATGCAACTATTAGTATTTATAAATTTATTCTGCTATTACTGTTCTTCCACTTGAGTCTGAAGATGATTTCTGTGTAGAGATAGATGTCTTCTGAGGACTCCTTCAAGTTCCAAACTGTAAAAACCTTGCCTAGGTTTTAGTTCCCTAGGAAATGGCTGGGATAATTGCTACCAGGGATTCTGAATGAATTCTGACAAGAAATATAGCACAATTAACAGTAATAAATTCTAATAACTCGACCACACTGGACTGGTAAATGCTGGATGCCACTGGAGAATTCCCAGGTGGGAAAATCTTTCCTAATAACAGCCTGTGCCAATGGTTATCTATCAGAGAAAAATAATGCTTAGGGGTAGATGCTGAATAAGATCAGTCTTCCAGACCTGAAAAGGAAGAGATAAAGGTAAATTCCTATAAAAAAAAGCAATCATCAGAGTTTACTAGTCTTGAAAAAACAAAAACTTATCTATGTAATGCTTGCACTGTGGAAATTTGCCTAAAAACTCCAAAAAATTAGGCTATAGTACCCGGCCTTTTTCTTCTCCAAAAGCAGAATCCATAAAGATTTTTCACCAAACTTGAATACTTAGGATTATCAAGGAAAAACTTAAGATTACCTTTAAATTAGAATAGAGTACTTAAATTACAGTGGTTATCCATCCCCATTTCTTGCTTCTTTTTACTCTAATTTCACCTGTGGCTCCAAAAACTACATTTCTCTCCGCTATGCCCTAATCCTCTCTTTTGATCTAAGGCAGAAGCCACTTCTAAGAGGAATTTAGTTGTTCAGCTTAAAATGCTCAGGGGTTTTTTGTTTTGTTTTGTTTTTTTACCATTAAACACTAAGCCTTTTCCCAAATATTTCTAGTTCATCTACAACAATGCAATAATTAGGCCTGTCGTTTACCAAACTAAAATTAAATTCCTTATACACCAGAACACTCACACATTAATCAGAAAAGCCTTGCTCTCTAGACATAAGTAACAGCTTAATAAAAATGTGAAATTATAGCATTCAAATCAAGAGTTAATATACCTAGGATAAGTGTATCTCATTACTTGCGATGTAAAAAATTAACTGCTGTCAATATACAATATTTTCTCACATTAACCATACCAAAACTGGAAAGAAAAGATTAAAATTCAAAGTTATGGATTCTGGAACTCCTTTGTCCACTGTTGGAGATTCTGACATCCAGATTGCAAATTCCTGTGTTTTTAGCTTTTGGGAGGAATCAACTGTTAGTACAATTTCAGACATTATTGGCTAAATTTAAATTGCAGGCTTTTAGGGTTATTATGAGAGAAGCCTCCATCTAAGAATTACTTAAGAGATACAATATAGACAAAGCCTAGAAGAAAATCCAGAAGAAATCCAGAACTTAAGTTCTCAAACTTCCATGAGAAGCTTTTTCACAAAAATTTACAACCATTAAAACCTTCAGCTATAGCATTTCATTCCATGAGGAACCTTTCTCTGTTTTAATTGATTCAAAGTGGTTGCCAACATTTCAATTAAACTCCTGGGTTTAATAACCTAGGCACCAATACTCCAGCTCAGCTTCCCATTCAAAGTTTCAGCCAATCATTGACACAGATTCTTTCTCACTGCTATTTTATTTAATCTGAATCACATTATCTTCTACTTCCAAAAGGGGAAGGGGAAGGGACACCACTTCACTCACATACACACACAAAACAAACACATGTACAAGTATGGAGTTTGCATAGCTTGGCTGAAATTGAACTCCATTTTGGCCAAAAATGCTGAGAGTCTTTTTTGAAAAAAAAAAGAAAAGTTTGACAACATGAGCACATCTATAGTCCCCAAACCCTACAGGTACCTGGTACTCCACACAGCAGTCCCTGCTAGGGGGCTTGCTGGGGGCCCACACAAAACTGTCTTTACCCATTAAATGCTAATTAAAGATTGATTCGTATTTCCCAAATACGCAAGATCGGAGTTCCTTGTTTGAGATTTTCCACTTATCCAGCCATCCTGCTAAGATGATTTCAGACTGGAACACACATCTGGAGTCTGCTAAGCAGGTGGCCTAGGCAGTCAGAACTTCAAATCTCGGAACCTCCATCTATGTCAACCTGGAAAAAAAGCACATAACCACTAAAGTAGTCAGCAAAACCAAATCTTTAATCAGGAAAAATCCATAATAATTCGCCACTACACAGAGCCAAGCACCAAATACTACACAGAGTCGGAATCCTGGGGCTCTACGGACAATATCTCTGAGAGGATCACCTGGAGATGATTCTCCGAAGAATAAAAGAACACAGAGATCTTATATACATTTTGGGGAATTAAGCACATCAGACATACACTGACGGGTTGTAAACAGGTTTAGGAAAGAGGCTGGGGTATCAGGAGCAAATCTCCTACAATGGGTACTAAAAGGATGGGTCCTGCAAGGTGCTGGTCTTCTTGGGAATGGATCTCTGATAATAAAAAGGTGTATTGAAGATTTCAGCATGTGTATTACTCCTATTCAAGAAACTTAATGAATGCTAAGAGATCCCTTATTCAGTCTAAGACAAAGTCATTTCAAAACTTTCCTTATGGTAAGTTCTCAAGAGATATGGACAAACTTCAGGTCTCCACATTTCAAGCTGACAACAGATACTTATTATAGGATGCTGAAGTCATTTAAACTATCTCAGCATCATTTTCCTCATCTGTATAGTAAGGGCAATAATGATACTCCTATAACTTCATTGTAAGTATCTAATGAGAGAATATGTAAATAACCTTGCAAACATTAAAGCACTATATAAAGTAAAACCTTTATTAAGAAAAAAAATTGGTAGCAAAAAGTTGATAAGATTTGGTTAAAAAATTTATAAGGTATGGTGTTGTCATTAATGTAAATTCAATAAAATGACCTCTAATTATTTTTTTATCTCCAGTTAAATGTACACTACTGTGAGAACAAATATGAGTAATACTCCTATTAGACACATCTTCAGGGAAAGACTAAAGCAAAATTGAGCAATAGGTATTGCTTTCTGAGATGTGGAAAATCTTATTGTTACGAGTTCTTTCTAATAGTTTCTCTACATTAATCTTCCAGCTCCATGTCTTTTCCCTTCTAGGGATGCTATGACAAGAAAAGGAATAACTGCCCACTGCTAATCATTAAACATATCTGTAGATTTTTAATTCAATCTCTAACCCACCTTCTTATATCAAAGCTAAATTTCTAAAAATATTTTTGTTCCATATAGCTTCTGAAAGTATATGGCTTTAGCCTCAAAGATTGCTAGGTTGTATTTTCTTTTCACTGAAGAAAATTTCAAGAAGTAAAAAAAATGAATGAATGTTTCCTGGGTTAGATGTTAATAGAAAGAAAGGCATAATCAGGAATGATGTATCTGAAAGTTCCACTCTAGGAACTATGGCAGCCTAGGAACCATGTGGATGAATTCCTAGACCTGGCATCAAGAAGGCTTTGTTTCCGATTCAGTTTCTTATATTTATGAGATGTATGATCATAGATAGTTCAGAGGTCCTGATACCCTCAGAACATCAGTTTATTCATGTATAAAATAAGGAGAGCAGTGTTTGAAATATGGACTGCTAGGTGGCACAGTGGATAGATTGCTGGGACTAGAGTCAGGTAGAATCTTCTTTATGAGTTCATACCTGGCCTCATATTTTACTAGTTCTGTGGCCCAATCTATTTGACTCAGTTGCCTCATTTTTAATTTAATTTTAAGTCAACTTTAAAATTAACTGGAAGACAAAGTGGCAAACTATTCCATTACCTTTGCCAAGAAAATCCCAAGTGAGTTAATGAAGAGTTGCACACAACTGAAAAAATGACTGAACAATAAAAGTCTGATATAGATAGATCTATATGGATAAAGATAGAAATATAAAATCACAGCATGTTGTAAGTATTCAGTATGGTAATAAACTGTATATCAATTGCTTTGCCATCTTCATAGTAAAACAGATATTCATTATCAATTTTAGGAACCATTGAACTTTCAAGAATTTATTTTTCTTTCAAATGAGGTGATTTCTTTATATCAGATTTAAAGAATAGTTATTGGCATCAGGATTTAATGCATTGTGTGAAATCATCTTGACATTGTAAATGAATACAATTCTCCTATTCAAAATTTAAATCAGGAATCGCACTAGACAAAACTTTGACCTTGGATTGTTCTGTTCATGGGCAAATGCATAGCTCCTCTGGACTCTAAGAAATTCAAGGAATTTTCCTGGTTCTAGATGACTTGGGCTTCTGTCAATAAAACATTTATATGAGGAACATACAAGATTTTTGTTGTTGCTGTTTATTTGTTTTTTTACCTGAAAGCCACAAAAGTTAAGTGACTTACTCAAAGGCATATGAGTAGGAATTAATAGAACTGGCTACAAATTTAGGTCTTCTGAATCCAAGTAATTATATTCCAATTTTTGCTTACTTCAGACTATAAAACACAAAGGAATTCCAATCTGGTCCATATCTTTCAAGGGAAAATTCTTGTGTAAGGATTGTGCTACAAAGCCCTTCCCCATTTTTTTTAACTTTAGTACACTGTTGCATTTGTGGCTAGAACCAAGGGGAATAAATGACTTGCCTAACTTCACAAAAGTATCACGTATATGACTTAGAACTCAAACTTCCTCAAGGAAGAGAGATTGACTTTTTAGGTGGCAATAGAAATTTTTTTTTATGTGGTAATAAAAATGTAACATGGAAACTAAAATAAATTAATTTTTAATTTAAAATTTCTGTTGGTACACCTCATTATACATTATTTTTTACATCATATATAATAAATACTATTAAATTCCTAGGGAAAAAAAAGAGAGCTGATTAAAATTATTTCTCTTTCAAAGGTCCTCATAGTTGCCACCAAACTTTCCTAGGCCATGCTAATGACATCCACATAGGACATTCTCTACCTTCCCACAGACACTTTTCACCATGGAAGCTCCCTTTGTCCCTAGTCTGCTTTTCATATCGGAAGTATCCTCTACACCAAAGGCCTCACCTCATTATATTTTTCTTTTTGGATATCCAATTAAAGCAGATATGTCAAATCGAAGATATTTTCATTTCTCTACAAGCTTTACTCCAGACATATCTCTACAGTACTTTCTCTACCATGACTTCTTCCTATTGTATTACTGCTCCCACCCTGTTTTTATCTGTCTTTTATGTATATCTCTAATAGAATTTAAGCTCCATGCAGGATTGTCTTTTGTATCTTCTTCAACTTTTATTCCCAGGAATAGTATAGTATAGAATAGAATAGTACCTGGCACATAGAAATCACTTAAGACTTTTTTTTTTGAACTGGCTAATGTGATATTGGAAATTTGGGGGTCTTAATATTGAGATCCATGATAAAAACTTCCTGTGGACGCTTAGGGGACTTGAAAACTAGATTTCCCATGATTCCTCTTGTGTAATACAGGTAGGCAGGAAGGGTGATTATATAGACAGAGGTATAAAGTCTCAGAACTTGATTGGGATGCTCTCTTTCCTAGGAAGTAGCCAGAGGGTGAGCATGGTGGGCATTTGAATTAGATCTTAGTAGGCACTTGGTTTTCTTAATTATTAATATGGATTACAATAAATCCTTAATATTTTACTATATCCCCTTCTATATTAATTTTATTTGTAATACTAACAAATGATCATCTCTACATACATGAGGCAATGTGTTATACAGTTAATGGAGTCTTTATACTTATTCCAGCTCCACAATCAGTAAGCTAAGTGATCTTGAAAAATTTTACTTGCCTCTGTGCCCCAGTTTCATTATCTGAAAATAAGAGAGTAATAATGATCTCTGAGGTCCTGCCTCAATCTAATTTAAATCTCAGAATTCTATAGACTTTTTATATTTTCCAATTTTGTATTTACTTTCTGATAACTTACTGCTCTCCTCATAACTCCACTTTTTGCAAAACACATAAAAAGATGCTATGAGGACTGCTAGGTGACTCAGTAGATTGAGAGCCAGGCCAAGAAATGAGAGGGCCTCTGGTTTTAGATACTTCCTAGCTCTGGGATCCTAGGCATGTCACTTAATCCCCATTGCCTATCTCTAACCATTGTTTTGCCTTGGAACCAATATACAACATTGATACTAAAATGTAAGGTAAGGGCTTTTAATAAATTATATTTTGGAAAAAAGAATACAGAGTATACCTATTCTTTACATTATTTCTTCCATGGAATTTTTCTCTTGGAAAAGTGATATGCATTTTCTTTCATAACACGATGAACATGAAAAAAATGGTAACACATATTTTTGAGCTATTCTGTACAAAATTTGAACTATTTACAGTTCATTTACAAATATACTGTCTCTTTATTTTAGTATTTCTATTTAAACAAATCTAAAAATCTTTAAAAATTTGAAAGCAAAAAAAAAAGAACCAACATGTCAATACTTACAGGAATTTGTTTCAAATATCAACATTATCTTGTGTGAGTTCCTGGCCTCAGTTTTCTCATTTCATTTTTAAAGAACTCATTTTGGATGACCAGTGAGGTCCTGCTCAATTTTATACAATAGATAGTTAGAAAGATACATAGATAGATACATAAACCCACAGATATATAATATAGATAAAATCTATAGATATCTATTTAATCTATCTACCTTTGATTTTTTTTCTTTTTTAATGTATGTATTTTCCCAAATTACATGTAGATACAATTTTTTTATCATTTATTAATATACATTTTAACATGGTTACCTGATTCATACTCCTCTTATCCCCTTCACCCCCCCCACACTCTCCCCACCCATGGCCGATGCACATTTCCACTAGTTTTGTCATGTGTCCTTGATCAAGACCAATTCCCGAATTGTTGATAGTTGCATTGGTGTGGTAGTTTCGAGTCCACACCCTCAAT
>NW_025364340.1:0-5557 GCF_016433145.1 Gracilinanus agilis | reverse complement strand
ATGTGTATAAGAGACAGAGAGAGAGAGAGAGAGAGAGAGAGAGAGAGAGAGAGAGAGAGAATGAATATTAGAATATTAAACCAAGGGAACCCAGAATGGGTCGGAAAGGCATAAGTGCCTACAAAGCCTTTTGCAGGTAGCTTTCAGGCTTGCAGCCCTCTTCTTCTCTGTGGCTGCCAGTGTTTACAGTAAGAGACGCCCACTCCCATCTCTCCCAGTCCCCTCCTTCTCGCCTCCCCGCCCCCAACCTCTTCCTTCCTTGGGACTCATAACCACTTACAGAAATGTCACTCCCAAGAGCCGACCAACCCACTACCCCAAACGCAGCAACCACGTTCTCTCCCCCCTTACTCACTTCCAGCCCTCCCCCACCTTCCTTAAACTACGGAGAGAAAGCCCAAGCCGAATACATAACTAAGAGGTGTCCAACCACCCGCACACAATGCTGGACACACAGGAGGGTGGGGGGGGGGGGCTGGGGGCTGGGAAGGTGGGGAAGGGGAGATTCCAAAGCGTAAACCAGGCCAGAATCTTAAACAACCCTAGAACCCAAAGCCTCTTCAAAGCTTGAAGCCTGGCTGGGCTGGGCTTTGGAAGGCACAGGGGCGTGGGCGTGGGCGGGGGCAGGGGGAGCAGTCAAACTCCTCTTCCCTGAGAGCTCTGCTCCTTGGATCACACAGCAACAGCAGCAGCAGCAGCAGCAGCAACAGCAACAGCAACAGCAGCAGCAGCAACAGCAGCAACAGCAAAAGCAGCAGCAACAACAGCAGCTGCCGCCGCCTCCTGGACTTTCTGCCTTCCTCCTCCTCTTGCAGCTAGCGGCATTTGATTGTTTGGGTCTGTCCAGCGGTACATTTAAAGATGCAAGAGCTGAAGAGCTACCCTCCTCCCTCCTTCTCAGCCCGCCCCTGCCCACTTCCCACCCTCTACACCTATGCAGGATAAAGTCCGCTGCAAATATGGAATGGGGAGTAGGGGTTCTGGGAACCTGTTTTTTTTTTTTTTCCTTTTCCTTTTCCTCTTCCTTTCTTTCTAGAGCAGGGAGTGAAGGGGAAAGAAAGAAAGAATGACTTCTTCACGCCCCTCAGCTCTCAGACCCCCAATCCCTCCCTAGGGATCCCAGACACAGTTTCGTGGAGCCTAGGTTTGGTGAGCTAGGAAAAGCAGCAGCCTCTGGCTGCCCTGGGGACCAAAGGAGATGTTAAAAGTCTCCACTCCTCTTCTCCTAGGGTCCCCAGATTAGCATTTCAGTGAAAGGACTTTCTGTCCCGCTTTGGGTGAGAGGTCAAAATCTACATCTAAATGGAGGGATATTTTGAAAAATGATGGTTTCCCGGGAGTCGCTCCCTCCTCCACTCATCTTCCCTCTTTTTTCTTCTCTTCGATTCCCCCGTCCTCTATGCCTCCCCCACATAAGCTCTCTCCATCACTAAATTCTGTGCATCACCCTGCCTTGGACTGGTACCTAATGCCTTCCTCTCTGGGTCTCCAACCCTCAGTTTGACCAAAGCTTTCCTTAGCTGGCTTCCCATAGCCAACGGCTTGGAAATACTGTGAAAGGGAGATGCTGAACCCCATCAAGTCCCTTATTCTGCATCTTCCCATGGCAATTAATTCGACCAATATGTCTCTTCAATACCAGACTGACAAGGGGATCATAACAAAGGAAAACACATACGCCAATGGGTGGGGAAAGATACCCAGCTGCCCACCAACAAATAGAGATAGACACTGTAATGCATGCATGCACTAACCCAGAGATATCTGCACATGAATATGTAAAGGCTTCCAGGCACACAGATTTACTGATATGCTCCCAGTAATGAAGATATTATGAGGAAACAGCAACGGATATCTGCACATTCATACAATGTTGTTGCAAGCAGAGATATCTACAGATATTGCATGCAGATTTTTTGCTCTGCATAATTTGTGGAAAGGCATTAGAAGTTCATCCACCACTTATTTGCCCCTTCACATGTAAAGATACCATGTAAACTTGCCTGCTCATAAATATTTCTTACCCCTCATGTTTATTTGCATGTGGCATCATGCCAATAAGTATACACTTGGGGAAGATATGCACAAAATACTATTTCCTGGTTGGGGCAACCCATCCACTTAGACCCACATACAGTTCTTTCCAAGCACTGGAAACCCAAAGTTTATCTTTCTTACTTTGTAGCCTCTAAAGCAGCCATAGCGGTGGAGAATGAGTGGGAAAGAAATATTACAATAAATAAACCGATTTTAACCCTTTAAATAACAACAAACTTAAATAATAAGTGGTGATTTTATAAAGTTCAGTGGAAAGGCAATTGTACTACAAGTGGGTTGCATTTTTCACTGGTGCATGCTTCAAAAAAAAAAAAAAAACCTCACTGGAAAAAGATGTTGTCATCTTATCTTAAAAAGTGACAACATCATGTGCTTCTGCCTGTCTGGTAGTTAGGGCTCTAGCTCTTGAAAGCATTGAAATCTCTGCATTACTCAAAAACATAATCCTGAATTTCTTTGTAAGTAAAGAATGAGCCATGGGAGTTATGAGAGAGCTCCACAGATGTAACTTTTCAAAACTGCTTTCTAAGGAGCAGACCCCAGACTTGCTATAAGTGCATCATGGTATGAAAGCATGTTTCACTCATTGGAAAAGCTGACTTTTAGCCTCTGATCCTTTATCCTGGCTAACAACTGGCTGCTAATTATTAGCGAACTGCTTTTCCATCATCTCTAGGTAGAGATTCCCGCTCCCAGTTCTACTGAATGCTGGGGTGCGCCTGCTGCTGCTTGGGCACAGAGAGAGTGCTTGGAATTTGTTTAAAAGGTCAAATAAAAATGTCAAGAATAGTAGTGCTGAAAGAGCTCCTGGGACTCTTCCCCTTTGGGCTTCCTCCCACCTGCCCTAACTCCCTACCAGTTTCGCATGGCCTTAGAAGGAGAATATAAAAAGAAAAGGAGAGAGAGATTGGGGGGGGGGGAGGAGGGAATGCAATACTCTTTGCTTTACATGTTCTTAAATCGCCCTTAGCTCCTGGTTGTCTCCTAGGGAGAACCTCAGTCCACTGCTCCAGGTGGGCAGGCTTGAGAGCTGCAAAAGACCTCGGAGAAACAAAAGTATAGGCAGTTTTCTCTTTGCAGAGAATGACACTTTTTTTGGAGGGTAGTATAGCTTCGCTGTCTTTGGAGGGCTTGAAGAACGAAGGCAGGATAATCTGGATTGAAAGATGACATAAAGGAGGGGGGAGATGGAAAGGAACTGCTATAGAAAAGGCAGGAGAAACTCTATGTTTGGGTTAAATTCTAAGTGTGTATCAGGAAAGTGGGAGGTTGAGGGTGGGGGGTGGCACTGTGGGAGGAGGAAGTTGGCTCAAGCAGAAACTGATGCTAAATTCATATGATACTAAGGCCTTGGCAGAGACGCCATCTATGCCGAGTCTCTATTTTAGGATAGTCCATCCCTCGGACAGGGTGGTGTCCCGAGTTAATGAAATTGCACGCCCCAAGCCTATGTTCTACAAACCTGGAACAAAACCATTGGAAAAACCCTACCTGGTTCTGCACAGAAGCAGGGCAGGCACGTGGGTGGTAACTAGAGGGGGCGGAGAGTAAGAAACAAAATACTTCATCCAATAAACAGCAGGTCCGAGTCTAGCAGAGGAATGGGGGGGGGGGGCGGGTTTGGAAATCAAGAACCCTGAAGAAATTAGTACATTTATAAGGCAACAAATTAAAAGGTAAAGAAGTGGAGGTTTTGTTTGTTCTCCTTAGGCAAGGACATAGTTAAAATTAAGTTACAGATATTTTGGCTAAAGGAAATCCTTTCTGTATAGAAACAAATTTACCCTTTATTTGACTTTCATTGTAAGTCATCTCTCTACCCCTAACCTAGCATCTCAGTGAAAGCCTTGGGAATGGTTGGTTCTTTGCTCTAAATTTCAGTTTCTTTTCTCTTAGGCTTCCAACCCAAAGAAAATCCTGGACTAATTAGAGACTTTCTGTCAGTCTTGACATGAAATTGAAAGAAAATGTTAAATATTTATGAATTTGACATTTACAGGCAGGTTTCTTTTAAAATCAGAGCACCTCTAACTGTGCTGTATACTACTGAGTTTAGAGAACTAGGGACAATAAGTATGGGAAGACCAGAGATAGGGTGAGAAAGAAGAGAGGAGAAAGAATTAGAAAACATCAAAAGTAGAGGGTCTGAAGAGAAATAAGCTTCCTTAAGAGATAAACCATATATAATATATATGCATGCACACACACACACACACATATATATATGTTTTAAAGTCAATAGGAATTTAGCTAATTATTTAATTTATTTAGATATACATTTAAACTGTACAATGAAATATGCTTAATGGAACATCATGTTATAGAGTTGAATAATTATTTTCTTAAAAAAAATAGACCCTGAAATACATTGATTATTTCTTCCATTAAATAATCTTTGTCAACTCCTGTAACTTTGAATAAAATTAACTGAAATAAAAGTTGTAGTGAATTAATATTACCAGCTTAGGTAGGCCTATCGGAAATTGCTCATGAAAAAAAAAATTTGGAAGCATAGATTCAACCTGTTTAAATAATCTTAACCCATGGGACTTACATTATACCATCTGCCAAATTCTAAAGACATAGTCAACTGTATTTTTTTTAAAAACATAGCATTTAGAGCTATATCATCTGACGAGGTCTCTTGCAAGGGAAAGGAAACACCATGAATCCAAATTTTACAGTGAAGCACCCATGTAAGTTCAAAACTTTGTACTTGTTGCTTTCTGTAATGTTACTCTACATTCCCTATGTATGTAATGTTAAACTCTAACCAAAATCAGCAATCTCTTAAGAGCAGGTACAAAATTTCTTTAATAGGGAGATTTAGAAATATTGTATTCATTGCTCTTATTTTCATAATTTCTAAGGAAATAAAAAAACCTGATTTCTGGTATTTTGCCAGTGTGGTGATAATTTGCTTTTACACACACACAAAAAGTCTCCTTATGTAAAATTCTGAAGTGAAAGTTATTCAGAATCAAAATACTATTTGTGAGTTATTGGGCAAATTATCCACAGGGTTGCAAAAGAAATCAACTGTACTTTACTTGGATATTTCATTCCACATTTAGCTGGCACTCTGGGGTAGGTCAAGTTGGAGGAGTTTTCAAGTGGTAGTAAATAAGTGACCAAAATGACTAAACTTTAGAATATTTTTAGTCTTAAAATCTTTTGGAAAGTATTTTTTAAAGCTGTTAACTGAACTATTTTTAATTTGGAATTCGCCACAGAATTCTAATAAACGAGAGAAGTCAGGCAGAAATAATCATGTATTAATTCTCTGCATTACAAAATCTTTTCAGAAGCTATTATCAGAGCAAGAGGCATTGTGGTCTGAATTCGGGGTGGGAGCGATCCTTTGTGCGCCTGAAAGCCATTGTTCCTTGGTGCAGATGAAATTCTACTTGCAAATCTGCCATTCAAGTAGAAAAGAGAGAGAGAGAGAGAGAGAGAGAAAGAGAGAGAGAGAGAGAGAGAGAGAGAGAGAGAGAGAGAG
>NW_025364339.1:0-7702 GCF_016433145.1 Gracilinanus agilis | reverse complement strand
GAGGAGGAGGAGGAGGAGGAAGAGGAGGAGGAGAAGGAGGAAAGAAAAATCTACACTCCTCCCTTTTCTCCCATCCCACCCAGGATCTTCACTCTACAAATACTCTGGGCCTTGATTTAGCTATTTAAAGCCCCAACAGGTGTGGATGATTTGTTCTTTCAGCTAATTGCATTGTTCCCTTCTCCAGTCAGAGAGGCATTCTTACCTTCAAAATGGGGTCTAGGTGTGGAGGCATCTTTGTCTTTGCTTTAATATGTCATTAACATCTTGTTAATATTAGACAGAGATCTTATTTGGCCTAGGTCAACTAAGGTAAGGGGATCATTTCCACTCCTCTTCCTTATATTAATAAAATTATAGTGGAAGATCTTACTTATGCCATAAGGTCAATTTTTTCCTTATTCATCTTTAAGGGGCATCCTTCTAATAATTTCTTTTAGGATTTAAAGGGAGGGGAAGTTCTAATCAAAAATGTTAGATAAAGGAATGAAGAGACATGGGTTCTAGTATCACTTCCCCTCATTTTGCGATATTCAGAAGTCACTTTCAAACATCTCAGTTTCCTTATCTGTAGAAAATAAGGGTAGAAACCACTTCTGCCTACCTCACAGGAATATCTATGAAAATTAAATGAGGAATTTTTAAAACTATATTTTTTGGGGGTAGCAGGGTAGCTCAGTGGATTGAGAGCCAGGTCTAGAGACGGGAAGTCCTAGGTTCAAATTTGGACTCAGACACTTCCTAGCTGTGTGACCCTGGGAAAGTCACTTGACCCCCATTGCCTACCCTTACCTCTCTTCTGCCTTGGAGACAATACACAGTATTGACTCCAAGATGGAAGGTAAGGGTTTAATAAAAAATTTATATATATATATATATATATATACATATACATATATACATATATATAGTGGTTTATTACCATTATAATAAATCTCATCTTTGCAAATACACATTCATTTGGAAAGCTAGAGACTTTTCTTTCCTCCAAATGCCTAGCCCTTTATCTACCTGGCGATTCAGTGATGATTCCTGGGAGATTTTGTTGTGGTTCAGTTGTGTTCGACTCTTCATGACCCCCATATGGGGTTTTCTCTTGGCAAAGATATTGGAGTGGTTTGCCATTTCCTTCTCCAATGCATCTCCTTTTATCAGAACTCTCCACCTGTTGGTCTTGGATAACCCTGCAGCCATAGCTCATAGTTTCATTGGACTAGCCCTCCAACACAAGGCAGTGATCCAGGAGAGTCCTGGGAGATTGGGAATAGGCAGTGCAGTACAGTATGCTAGTAAGAATAATGCAAGACGTCTACTTAGAGGGAATTGTGGAGAGGGTGGAGGATGGGTAGTGATAGACATGGAAAAAAGAGCATCAATAAAAATAGCTTTAAAATGCACAGAAAGGGGAAAATCAAAGGTACAGAAGAAGCACAGAGCAATTTTTTTTATTATTTTGTTAAACTATATATAGTATGTATGTGTTTTACACCTAAGCATTTGTATTTACATGTCATACATATACATCATATATACACGCATCCTCTTTCCCATCATCCTCTGTCATCTTGAAAGGTTTGTTTTTGTTGGTGATTAAGTACACAATAAATTATTTATATTTCTTTACAAAATAAAAATTTCTATTTATAAAATAAAAAAGAGACTTCCACCAGGAATCAGAAAATGTGGATCCTAAAAAAAAATGTGGGTCCTAACCCTGTCTCTGCCACTGATCCCTATGTAACCTTGAGCAATACATTTCTCTCTGGACTTCAGTTTCCTCTTCTGTAAAAAGAGGATTTGATGGGATGGAGCTCTAAGGTCCCTCCTTATGCCTTTATTCTATGATTCTGATCCCCAATTAGAGTGGGCTTTGCCATCTCAAACAGTCTTAAAAACAAGCATTTGGCCCCTCACCCATCATGAGTTAGAATCGACAATGGCTGAGAATTTCGCATCTCTTATTCCCGGGGATGTTGCTAGAAGCGGTGGGGGTGGGAGAAGAGACACTACTCTGTATGTGGCTCTTGTCTGCATTGCTGGTCTAGCAGACAGCCCAGCAGACTAAGGAATGGATGCTAATTCTGCTTCTGTCTGACCTTGAGCAAAGACACTTAACCCTTTCCCTCTGTCTCCATTTCCTCAAAGGAACCCGAAAGAAATAGCAATTATCAGCTTTCGTTCCAGGGAGTCTTTAAATAATTAACATTTACAGAAGTGTTTGGAGTTCTTCAGATATAAGCAGCTGGGGAAATATTATTATTGTTAATAATAATGCGCCTCAAATCACAAGCTGTTTCTGAAGGCTCTGTTATCTTATCCTTGGTGGGGCCTGTTTGCAAGCTGATTAATTAGAACTCAATTTTTCAGACTTTTTAATTTAGATGTTAATAAATGCAATCATTTTATCCATTTATTGGGTAAGATAAAATCCTTTGGGAATAACTTGTCATTTATAATTGTGACCTGGGCAATGTGCACAAAACCTGCATTATAAATGCCTAACATGAAATAATGAAAATTATACTAATCACTAGGCATTCATCTTGAAAGTCTCCAAATTACTCGGCTCTCCTTCCTTCCTTCCTGAACATTTGATCTAATGTTGCCACAAGTACCTTCATATTTCCACACACCAACTTTCTACCGAAAATCTCAACACAGATTTAGTGAGTTTTCCACTTACATTTCTCACCCAAAGGGTGTTGATGAGAGTGGGTAGGGGGGAAATGCTCCTGGCTCTTTCCTTTCTCTCTCTGGCAGTCCTTCTTTGGAGGAATGTGTGAAACAGATTACCTAGTGCATAAGAAACTTAATCTCCATCAAGCCACTTGTTGTGTTGTTCAGTCTGGCTGGGATTCTTTATGGCCTCACTTGGAGTTTTCTTGGCAAAGATTCTGGGACGGTTTGCAATTTCCTTTTCCAGCTCATTTACAGATGAGGAAACTGAGGCAAACAGAATGAAATGACTTGCCTAGGGTCACACAGCTAGTAAGTATCTTAGAACAGATTTGAACTCAGGGAGATGAATCTTCCTGACTCCAGACTCAATCCCCTGTACCACCTAGCAGACCCATCGCCTTGATGACGAAGTGGAAATATTCTTCTGCTCCTGGGCATGGTAGGACAAAAGATCTAGCCTGCTAAAGATTCAGATTTGGGTGATCCAAAGGTAGGAGTGTTCTGGAGCTGACTCATCCTGGCTCTCATCTGAGTGTTAAATTTTCAGTAGGAGTATTCACACGTCAGAAATCAGCAAATGCTACAAATCAAGCTTGCTGTATGGTTTTGTTGCTGGTCTAGACACTTGGAAAAGTGATAATAATGTTGAAAGGACAGCTAGATGCCACAGTGGATAAAGCACTGGGCTAGAGTCAGGAAGACTCGTCTCCCTTTGTTCAAATCTGGCCACAGATACTATGTGTCCCTGGACAAGCCACTTAACCCTGTTTGCCTCGGTTTTCTCATCTGTAAAATAAACTGGAGAAGGAGATAACAAACCAACCCATTATCTTTCCCAAGAAAATCACAAATGGAGTCATGATGATCCAAACATAATTGAAAAATGATTGAACAACAATTAATATTGAGAAGACATTGATAATACAGAACAATCCCAAATGTCTTACATGGGTTTTTCCACCACGGAGAGCTGGTTGTTAAATCTTTAAATATCCCTGTTCAAGGAAATCCAGTCCAGACATTTCCAGGCCCAGAAATCATAATACATAGGTATAATCATGGTTCTAAAACAAGAAGAGAACTTAGAAGCTATCTAAAGCAACCCTCTTTTATTACGGGTGAGGAAATTGAGAGTCAAGAAAGAATAAGTGACTTCCTCAATGTCACACAGTTAGTAAACATCAGTTTGGGATTTGAACTCAGGTCCTCTGATGTAAAAGTCAATTTCCTTTCCACTATTACCTCTCAGGAGGTCAAGGCTACTCCAATGTCCTTTGTAACAAGCCCAAACTGGGTCAAGACTCATAGACTCTGTTGGGAAACAATTCCCATCACCAATTCTTACCGTATCCTTCAAGCCCTCCCTTCCTGTTTCTCTCACATCTCTTACCACATCTCTCATACCTAGACACCTGGGAGGTGTAGTGGAAATCGCATTCTGGCCTTGGGATCAGAAAGATCTGAGTTCAAATCCTGCCTTGGTCATTCATTAGCTCTGTGACCCTGGGCAAGTCATTTAATCTCTTTCTGCCTCATTTCTTCATCTGTAAAATGGAAATAATGATAGTACCTACCTCTAAGGATAAAATGAGATCCTATTTTTAAGGTGTTATATAAATACTAGCTACTGTGATTATATTATTACCATGAAGAAGTTTTATTCTCCTGGTCTTTTCCCTCCTGTTTTGACATCTAATTTCCTTTCTCATCCATAGTATTATAGAATTTAAAGCTAAAAGGAATCGTAAAGATCACAATGTCCATCTTCTTCATCCAAAGCTATTGACTTTTGTTTGACATTCTAATCAATGCCAGAGCCTACACCGCCTACTCTCAATTATCTATGCCAAGAAGGGAAATGGTAACATAGATAATAACAAAACTATGAGTTATACAAAAGCCATTTTCATTTTGCTTTGGAAGGCATTGCATGATTTCCTATTTTCAGTTCTATTTTGTTAGGCTACCCTTAAAATAAGTTTGCATTTTCTGATAATTTACCAACAGAGGATGATGGGAAGTAGACAGAGTTGTCAGCTTATGATGAAAAACTCCCAGAGTGGAAAGGCCATACACAGATAAGAGACTGTTGACTATGTTGAGGCTTCTCTATGTCATGGAAAAATGATAGGCTTAGGTTGAGACCTGGATTTCAGTCTAGACTCTGCCAAAGACTTCTGACTTTGGGTATTCAGACTTCTGTCCCTCATTCCTCATCTAGCTGTGTGACCCTGGGCAAGTCATGTACAATGTTTTCCTGGTTTGCTTATTTCACTCTGCATCAGTTCATGTAGATCTTTCCAGCTCTTTCCGTAATCATCATATTCATCCTTCCTTTCAGTACAGTTGAAGAACCTAAGTTCTGTGGAGGTGAAGAATCTTATTACGCCCATGTCACCCAGTTGGTAAGCGTCAGAGATGGGCTTGAGATTCTAGGTTGCAAAATAAATATAGACTATACCCCAGATATGCTTTGGTGATCCCACAAGCTCAGTGATAGTGTGGTCACTTTCTCTCAAGGTTCGTATTGTTTGTGCCTTCACCAAACCATTCTCCTTTATTGGACAGAATGGGGTCTAGAATATTAGTTTCCCTATTACTTCCCCTCTAAAAGATGAAATTTTCAGCATGGCAAGGACCTCTAACAGATTCCAGCTGGTCAAAGCTTCCTATCATGACCATCTTGCCTTGTGCCACCTTTGCAGTCCATTTCTAGAACTTATTATCTAGTTTCTCCATCTGGTAGGGAAGTCCATTATACATTGCCACAATTATATCATTTCTGTTCCTCCCCTCTTTGATTTTCACTTAGAAGCTTTCTACCATTCTTCTCCTTCAGACTTGTGGATTTCCACAAGGGCATTAGTATTCTTAGCAGAAAGCACTAAGTCGGCCACCCCTTCTATTTGATCTATTCCTTGTGAATAAGTTATGTTCGTCATTGCTATGTTCTGGTCCTGTGCTTCATCCCATTAAGACTCAGTGATACCTGAAAGGAGCTATTTATCTCCTTGTGTGAAGAGCTCAATTTTACTTTATTCTGAGTATTTGTGTTTACATTGGCCTATACATTTAAGGCCATTAAAATTACTGGATGCCTCCATTCCTGTTCTATATTCTAACTTATTATTTCCTGGTATCTGATTTCGACTTTCTATCTAGGCACTTTTCTCCCCCCTCCCCAACCCTTTTCATTTTAAAGCTCAGGTCAGCAACTTTCCAGGCAAATGCTTTTATCCTGGTGCCTGTAAGATGGAATGTATCCCTAGCCAAGAATTGAATATAGGTAGATAACATATAAATAAAACACAATCAGTCTCTTAAATAAGTATAGAGGTTGATCAAGGAGTTCACTGATCAACCAGATTAGGTTACTAACCTTGGTTTCACATCTTTTGGGGACTGAATTGTTTGGCTTAGATTCTTCTATGCCAGAACCACAATCTGGGGCTGACATTATAAAAGGAATGAAGAAATGACCTTTTTTGCCTTTCTGCTCACATCTTGGAGAAATTTAGAGAGCAGCAGTGTAAGAACAGAACTATGCCCCAGGGAGGAAAAAAAAAACCTGCCCACACATAGCTTCCTCCCCTTCATCTCCCAGAACAACTAGTGGTTGTCTTGGGGCAGAGGCACATAGATGTTGCAAATGCTTTCATTCATGGGACCCAAGAGAATTCTTTGATTGTAAGGTCCAGAATCCAGTCTTCTGGAGCCAAGATGTCAAACTCAAAGCCAGGAAATCTCCCAGATTGCTTGGGAACCAGATAAAATGTAACAAATCTTTAATAAAATAAAAAAATACAACATAGATAATGTTAATTTATGGTTTTCTAAGTCAATATGCTACCCATGACGTTGAGTTTGACACCAGTGGTCTCAAGAAAGAAGGGAATTACTGGGCAGTTCAAGCCTCTTGGGGAGAAAAATAGAATCCCTGAATCTAGTCTTCAAGTGTCTCTATAAATCTAGACACAAATTATATCAAGTTATATTGTGAGATTTCTCAGAGGGAACTCTTGATGGAGATAATACAAGAAAAGGAGAGATATGATTGTGAGAGTGGGGTGTCCCCAAGATTGGATTCAGTCTATATAAACCAAGGACTTGGTGTCTGAGCCATATGTTACACCTCCATTAAAATTAATGCTAAAAAAATCTTTGATATGTTTTATGTATGGCAATATTTACATTTTAGCTAAGATTTCTTGAGAGCAGAGACTTTTGCAACTTTGCATTCCATTAAATATGTGCATAATGTCATATAAATATATACACACATACATAGATATGCATACACACATATATGTGGGTAGTATGTGTATATGGGGTGTCAGGGAGAACTAGCATCTCTGGTGTGAGGGCTTGCTGAGTCCCTTTCAGGGATGCTCATCTATCTTTGGTGTCCACCTCTCATCCAACTCTCACCAAAAACTCCAAGATGCTGTAGCACATGCAGCAGTCAGGCACCAGTAAAACTATCCTGGCAGATAAGCTAAACCAGAACAAGGGTAATCAACGGGCCTCAAACTCATGGGTGAATTAGGGGAACGTCTATCCTAAGCAGGTGAGGACTTCCTGGAGTGGGCAGATGAGAACAATTTGTTCCACAGGTCACAAAGGAGGCTAAAATAGGCACTGTGGAGTGCCTAGAGCTTGGGCAGACATTGAAGTTGCCACAGTCGTCCACTGCATCCTCAACCATAACCAGGCATCCTGAGTTTTGTCTTGCCACTAGACTTTGATGACTCTGGAAGAGAGAGTGAAGCTGATGACTTTGTACCACTCTGCCTCGCTTAAATCCAACTTATGCAAAAGTCATTGAAGTTATTGGACCTCTTCAAAAATGAAAGGCAAACAACAATGTAATTTATATATTGTTATTTATTTATATTAATATATTATTATATTATTTCTATAATATAACCAATATAATATATTAATATAATCTGTTGATTTTATATTTATTAATTCTATATAATTATATATATATGTCTAACAAATATATATACATAGATTATAT
>NW_025364338.1:0-9278 GCF_016433145.1 Gracilinanus agilis | reverse complement strand
ACCAGAGGGAATGGATAGTCTAGTCAGAGAAATAGGCCATCTCCTAGAGAGGCATTTAAATAATAGTGGGAGGGGGATGAGTGTTGGAGGTTATGTATAATACAGTGGACCAAGTAGTGAGCACTATGTGAAGCCCTCTGAGCCCTCCAGAACCATCTTTAGAAAAGCCCAAATGAAATGTAGATGTTCCTCAGGAAAGAAAAGCTACCTAATTTCCCCAATCTGTCATTTCATTGGTGTGCAAGCTTTTTCTAGCCACACAGTTCATGACCCTTCCATAACTCAGTAAGCAGACTTCAAGATTTTCTATAGCCAAAAAATTCATCACCTTTCAGGCAACTGGTGACAAACACCTCAGAACTTAGCAAGGCCTGTCCTTGGACAACACAATTCAGTTCAGTTCAACAAGTCAGCGGTGTTCATGTCTGGGCAATAAAATGTGGAAAATGACTGACTTTGAAGATGAGCATATTGAAGGGCAGTGAGGTGACACAGTGGATAAAGTGTCACACCTGGAGTCAGGAAAATTTGAGTTCAAATCCTGCTTTGGATACTTTCTAGCTATAGGATCTTAGATAAGTCATTTGGCTCTGCTTCAGTTGCCTCATTTGTCAAATTAGCAGGAGAAGGAAATAGCAAATGACTCCAGTATCTCTGCCAAGAAAAATCCCAAATGGGGTCACAAAGGGTCAGAAATGACTGAAAAACAACTATGCTAAGTGCTGGAGTTATGAAGACCAAAAAAAAGCAAACTCTGCCCATGAAGAGCATATATTTATTTATTATTTATTCTGAGGGAAAAACATTATGTACAGAGATAAGCGACACATAATGCATGTATATGACAAATATATACCAAGTAAATGCTAAATGATTTGGGGGATCAGTAAGGGAGGACCACTAGTGACTGGGGGGTCAGGATAGATTCTTTTAGGAGCTGGTACTTGAATTAAACCTCCAAGAAAATTGGGGTTGAGGTAGGAAAGGGAATCAATCTGTGTAAAGTCCCATGTCCCATCACCAAACATATGGTGGGCGGAGGGGGCAGAAGCAATGAAGAAAAGGCCATTAAAACCCTCGTTTCTGTGTCTGTGGGTCTAACCTGACAAGAAGGCACATGGCCCAGCCAGATTCCAGGTTTGGAGAAATTCCATTTAATACGCAGAGTTCATCAGCCCCAAAGACTTTCAGCCACTCCTTCTTTCCACCCTTCCCTGATTGGCAATGGCTGATGGACCCTGACCTGCCTCGGTACAGAATGATTGCTGCACTGTCTAGAATAGATTTATCCTCTGAGAATGGATCTCCCCAAATACTTGATATTTATGTTTGTTTTGATGGCATTAAATCTTAATACATGTAATGAAAGCCCAGAGCTGGCTTAGAAGAGGTATAATTTCTCCTGTTTACATCAAACACACCCAGTCAGCCTCACTAAAGCTTCCTTATTACAATTTCAAATGCATCCAGAGATTTGAATCTACAGAGCTATAATCCTCATCAATTCTCCCTTCTCTCCAAACCCAAGGAGGGAATTCATTGGAGACCAAAGACAGGCATTAGCCATGGAAATGGCAAAGGATGGAGAGAGATAAGGAAGGGGGGAAGCCGCACCGTATTGGGGAAAGAGTGATAGATTCAGAGGCGGACGACTGAGGTTTGCTCTGCTACTTACTACCTGGGTGACCTTGGGGGAGCAGCTTCAGTTGGCAAGCACTGATTTACCTATTTAGCTATAGGATCCAACTCTAGATTTCAGGGCGTCCATGAATTTGGATAGGGAATCAATTACGTCTTTATTTTTACTACCCCTGAACTGAACTTTAGCATTTATTTCAATTATAATTTTCTTAAACCCTTACTTTCCATCTTAGAATCAATATTGTGTGTTGGTTCTAAGACAGAAGAGCGATGAGGGGTAGGCACTGGGGGGTTAAGTTATAATCAACATTTTTTAAAAAAAATCCTCACCTTCTTTTTTAGAATCAATACTGTGTATTGGTTCTAAAACAGAAAAGCAATAAGGGTTAGGCAATGGGGGTTAAGTGACTTGCCCAGGGTCACACAGCTAGGAACTGTCTAAGGTCAGATTGGAACCCAGGATCTCCTGTCTCTGTGTCTGGCTCTCCATCCACTGAGCCACCCAGCTGCCCCCACCTCAATTATAATTTTATAAATATCCTAATTATTATAGCTTATGGGCTTTACCAGATTACCAATGGGGCCTATGATATTAAAAAAAAAGGTTATGGTCCCCTGCCGTAGGAACAAAGAATGAAACAATCCCTACTTTCTTTTTTTTTCTTCCTTTTCTTTTTTCAGTCCCTACTTTCAAGGACCATTCCAACAGGGAGAGAAGAATATTATGCAGAATGGATATAAACAGAATAGATGTTGTTATTCAGTCATTTTAGTCATATCTGACTCTTTTTTACCCTTTTGGGGTTTTCTTAGCAAAGATACTGGAGTCATTTCCTTCTCCAGATCATTTTAGAAATGAGGAAACTGAAACAAACAGTTAAATGACTTATCCAAGATCACCCAGCTAATAAGTGTCTAAGGTTGGATTTGAACTCAAGAAGATAAATCTTCCTGACTCCAAGCCTAGAACTCTATTCACTGTATCAGCTCAATGCCCTGAATAAGTACAGATTAGTTAAATTCAGGGTAGTTTGGGAAAGAGGGCAATAGCAGATGGAGAGAAACCAGGAAATGCTTCATGGAGATGGTCCTTGAACTACATCTTTTTTATCTCTTGAGCTGCATCTGGAAAGATGAGAATCAAAAGGTGGGGATGAGAGAATAAACTGGAAGCTTAGCAGTTTCAGCCACCAGGGCCTCAGTTTCCTTATCTGTATAATGAAAGGACAAACCAAATGACCTCTAAGGTCCCTGCCATGATTTGTTTGGAAGAGAAAATCCAAGGCTTTCCATCATCAGACCCTGAATCACCAGGAGATGGGAAGGTGGGTCAGGAGCTCCCTAGACTTTACATAGACTGGACTCCTCCACAAAACACACACCAGCTTCCACTGCCTATCTTATTTCCTGTCTCCTCTGTAGCCAGACTACAGCAATTCTCAGCCAGAGTGTGTTGAGAAGGTTCATCTGGAGTTAAAGGGCTCTCATCAATCCTCAATTTCACGGGTATCTGGCCTTTCTGAAAGAGAAACTGAAAATAATAGGTTATCAACCACTGACAGTTTCCTTCCCTTCCAGTCCCTTCACCCCAATCTGATTTTCCAGTTACCTGAGAAAGCTGCTTACCCCTCTGTCACACTGAGTTTTCAGAAAGTGCTCCCTCCTCGACCTTAACAGTGTACTCAAAACCCCTTCTCTTATCCCTCTTTGCAGCCCAGATGTGAATTTGGAGATTTTCCTAGAACCCCACATCGCTGAAATCCTGGCTCATGGGACCAAGCTTGGGAAGTTCTTATCTTCCAGACTCCAGGGAGTGACTTTGACAGATCAAAGGGGTCTGTGAGCTTTGAGATGTTTCCTAAATGATCCAAATGACTTAGATTCTTTGAACCGTTGTATTTGAAAGCCAGAAAAAAATCCTTAGAGAGCAGCCAGGCTAGCCACTTCAATTTACAAATATGAGCACATTGACCCAGAGAAAGCAACCAGTCAGCCCTAATGTGCACAGGTTTATAAATGTATAGGATCATAGGGATTAAAGGTGGATTTTGTAGATCATCTCCTCTAATAACTCCCTTTTTCAAGATGGAGAAACTAAGGTCTGGAGAAGGGACATGACTTGCTCAAGTAGATAAAATTCTAAACCAGCATCTCTGACTCCAAATCCAGGACTCCTACTATAATATTCTCCCATATATTTCATGTTCAGTCATTTCAGTCATGTCGTACTCTTCATGACCCCATTTGGGGTTTTCTTGGAAAATATACTGGAGTAGTTTGCCATATCCTTCTTTAGTTCATTTTACAAATGAGGAAACTGAGGCAAATAGGGTTAGTTTTCTTGGCAGAGATACTGAAGTGGTTTGTCATTTGCTTCACCAGCTCATTTAACAGATGAGGAAACTGAGGCAAACAAGGTTCAGTGATTTACCCGTGGTTACACACCTGGTAAGTATCTACAGCCAGATTTGAATTCAGATTTGATTTAAACTCTTATTTGAACTCAGATTTGACCTTCTTGCCTCCAAAACTGGCACTCTACCCACTGCACCACCTAGCTGCCATAGTTTTCCAGTTACCTGAGGTAACATGGTTTGAGGAAAATGTCCTTGTTTTGGCTTTACAGATTTTAAATGATGCTGACATATCCTGAGATACAATTAGTTAAATGCTTAAATATGAGGGCATTCAACCCATACTAAAGCACATTTGAAATCTTACTTCCTATATAAAGAGTCATCCCCATTCCATTTTTCAATAATCTGTCATTTCTCTGAACTCCTATTAAACTTGAGGAGGTAGCACAGAGCAGTGAAAAGAGCCTAAAAACTTTGGGAGCCATGGGTTCAAATTCCATCTCCTACCTTGGGAAATCACACTTTACCTGAACTCTAGATTCCTAGCTGTAAAATGAAGGTATTGGTCCAGATCAATTCTTAGCTTTTTTTGTGTCCTGGACAAAGTCCATGGATCCTTTCTAGAAGCAGCTGGTAGTATAGTGGGTCTGTCTGGTGTCAAGGGTTCATATCTGGTCTCAGACATTTACAAGATGTTTGGCCCTAGGCATGTTGTTTAACTTCTGTTTGTCTCAGTTTCCTCAATTGTAAAATGGGGAAAGCATTTACCTTACAGAATTACTGCAAGAACCAAATTAGATAATATATGTAAAGCACTTAGCTAGCACCTGGCACATAGCAGACTCTTTAAAAAATGTGTCTTTTACCCTTTTCCTTCTCTAAAAGCTAATTTTGATTACTAGCTGATTATTCATGGGAATCACACTGATGGGGATTTGTGAGCTACAGTAGAAGCCACCTAAAATGGCACTCCAGTACCTAATGTAGCAGCCACTCTTTGGGGATGGGGGGATCCAACCTGTAGAAGTTGGGGATTTTTCACCAAGTAACCTAAAAAATTACCATATCCAGAGCCCACTCTCGCTTACATACATCAGCAACAAGACACACTCTCCTCTTCCATGAATATCTAACTATTTGTGAGATAAAAGTCTTTCCAAAAACAATCTTGGGATCTTAGTGGACAACAAGCTCCCTCTGAGTCAATAATGTGACATGGCAACCAAAAGAACTAACATGAATTTCATCTTGCATTAAGAAAGGCATTGAGGCTGAACATATTATGGTATCTGTTGGTGATGAAATATTATCTTGTGCTAAAAGGAATAATGAACTGGAGGAATTCCATGTGAACTGGAATGACCTCCAGGAATGATGCAGAGTGAAAGGAGCAGAACCAGGAGAACATTGTACACAGAGACTGATATACTGTGGTACAATCGAATGTAATGGACTTCTCTACTAGCAGCAATGCAGTGATCCAGGACAATTCTGAGGGATTTATGAGAAAGATCACTTTCCACATCCAGAGAAAGAACTGTGGGAGTAGAAACACAGAAGAAAAACAACTGTCTGATCACAGGGGGTCGATGGGAATATGATTGGGGATGTAGACTCTAAGTGATCACTCTAAAGCAAATATTAATAATTTGGAAATAGGTCTTGATCAATGATACATGTAAAACCCAGTGGAATTGCACATTGGCTATGGGAGAGAAAGAATATGAATCATGGAATCATGGGAAAATTTTCTTAATTAATCAATAAAATAAAAAGAAATTAAAAAAAAGAAAGGCATTGAGCCCAGAAAATAAAAGAGTCAATTGTCCTTATGTTCTGGCTTGGTCAAAGCACACATCTAGACTATTGGGTTCATTTCTGGGCACCAAAATATGGGAAGGGCATTTACAAGCTGGAATGTGTCGAGGGAAGAGTGACTAGATGGGTCAAAAGACTAGAGACCATTTAGACATTAGTTGGACGTCCTGAGACTGTTAAGCCTAGAAAATGGAATTAGGAAGGAATAAGTGTCTTCAGGTACTCACAAGCCAGCCATAGAGTAGGGGAATTTGACTGGTTCTGCTTAAACTCAGATGACAGAATTTAGAGTAATGAGTAGTAGTTACCAAAAGGCAGATTTAGTTTGATGTAATGAAAATCTTCCTGGCAATTAGAATCATTCATAGGTGGAAGCAACTGTTTCCAACTTAATTAAAAGCTTTCAGGTAGAAGCTGGATGGCCACTTACTGGAAATTTGGAAGGAGAGATTTTCAATCTGGTACAGATTGGAAGCGAGTCCCTTCCAAAGCTGAGGTTTTGTGATTCTGGGAAAATAATCGATTATGGAGGCCCAATGCTTCTCCACTAGTGATGCGATAATAATGCCTCCCACTAAGATCATTTCCAATTTATCCTGTATGTATCTTATTCCTACCTAATTATAGCCATGTCATCTCCATTAGACTGAGGGTTTCTGCAGAACAGAGTGGTTTTTTGTATCCCCAGTATTTAGCTCATAGTAGGTACATTATTTTGCTTGTTAACTTGATATGAGACTGGAGCAGCACATTCACAAGAGAAACTACCTGTGGAAGCTTGGAATCACAAGATCAACAGGAAATCTGAGAGCCTCACCATGGAATCCCTGAGAAAGAATTAGGGGTGGAAGATGGGGCATTGGTAGGTGATGAGAAATAGGAGGCTATACCTCTGAACTGTGATATAGAGCAGACCAAAGAAATTTCCAGCATTTGGGACAGGTGGGAAGCAGAAACAGAGGATAATAGATGCAATCAAGTAGCTTTTGGTAATAGTCTGTACCCCAGAGGTATTAGAGAATTAGATCTCAAAGGACTGCTAAAGGGAAGAAGGAAGAAATAAGGGCAGGAACCATCAGTGTTGATAGAAACATATTCCCAAATTAGGCAAGCTCCCTTAAGAATGATTCAGGAGAGCTGGGACATCACTGAGATTTGCACATGATTTTGCTGGTGAGATGAGATGGTGAAGAGATGTCAGGAGATTTGCCTCATAAGGGCCCTTTGAAAGAATCCTTAGAGGACAAAGTTTTGGACCCACGGGGACAGCAAAGGAGTTCCCAGTCCCATGCCTCCCTAAACAGGAGAAGACATACTTTGAAATATGGGGTTTATTCAGGATTTGGAACCAGGCTTAAGTAAAAGATTATCCTCAGATGAGGCAACAGAGTTAAGTGACTTACCTTGAGTGACCCTGCTAAGTGACTGAGGCTGGAACTCCAATCTTCCTGACTCTATTCCTACCTAGGTGCCCTGAGCATGGGTTAGAACAGTACCTAGAATAAAGGAGACACTTACTAAACGTATATTAACTGACTTGCACCTTCTGCAGGTGGTCTTCTGCTAGCACCATCCTCTCTAAGATTACCTCCCATCCACTCTGAATATATTGTAAACATACCTAGTACTGATTATATATATAAAGTCCTTGAAGAAGGGGCCATTTGAGCATTTGCTTTTTCTTTGTATCCCCAACACTTAGCACAGTTCCTAGCACATAGTAAGAAATTAATAATTGCTTGCTGATTGATTATATACACACATACACCCAGTGTGTACCCACAGGGGAACTAGATTTCAAAAGACTGATTATTCTGTCAAATTTCTAGAATGTGAAAAGAGAAAATAGTCATATAGGGAGTAAAACATTTAACTCTAGGAGAAACTCAATGGATTGGGGGGGGGGAACATTCCACTTGGAATAGGATGGAATGGAATGGCATTCACTAAATGCTTACTATGTGCCAGGCATTGAGGATACAAAATCAAACAAGACAGTTCTTGCCCTCAGAGGGCTTATATTCTCATAGAAGTAGAATGCATATATATGGGAATGGTGGCCGAGGATGTATGCTCTAGTAGTAATGATTTCCCTACCCACCCTGTCCTCATCCCTCGATTTCTCTTCCTCCTCACCTCCATCTCCTGGTTGCCTTTAGCTTCCTTCACATCTCAGGTAAAGTCCCACCTTCTGCCAAGAAATCTCTCCTGTTTCCCCCTTAATGCTAGAGCTTTCCCTCTGAGATTGCCTCCAATTTCCTCTCACTATATTTCCCATCTGTACATGTACTCATCCATCTCATTGAATGGGAGCTCTTTGAGGTCATCCTCTCCTCAAGGTTGGAGGGGTGGTGGTGAAGGAAAACAAGACTTGGCTTGTTTTTTCATCTCACGCAAATAAATATGTCCTCCTCAGGGGTTTGGCTAGAACTATTCTGTCTAGATTTCTCAGGTTCCAAAGTAGCTTATTATTTCATAGCAAACCCAAAAGGGATGATGGAGTCTCCTCAGTTGATCTCAACAAGCTTCTTGTCATTTACAGTTGAAATGCCTTCAATTCGTTCATTCTTAGTTCACACCTAGTTCATCTCACTAAATGGTTCAATTGAAAGGTCCAAAGAGCCTTTCCACTTGGTAGATGCTAAGTGCTGGGGAAAAAGTTCTTACCCACAACAAACTTACATTTTAATCAGTAAAACAACATGTAAATATGTATGCACAAAACAGGGGCATCCCTAGTTAAATCTGTGGTTTCATTAGTAAAGAGAACTGCTAAATGAGTAAATTCCCTCTGCCTATGCCAGCTATTCCTCTCCTCTAAAACTTACAGTCTTAAGAGAGCTCCAGGAGTTTGCAGGTAAATATTTAACAGAGTTGTCTGAAAATGCAAGACAGACACACTTTTCATTTATAATCTACATAATATTTTCTCCATCACTTTCTTAAGTTTATACAATCAACCAAACAATAAATCAATCCCTGTGATGTAGCATTTGCCAATTCCCAAAGTGTAAAATTTACAACCCACACTGAAAATTTAACAATCAGACAGATAGGAGCTGACTCTAACACTGCCCTGGAGAACTCCCTAGAATACTAAGAGGTTGAACACTTGTCCTGGATTGTGTAGTTGTTATGTTGGTTCCCCAGCAACTACACTATGCTATGACCTCTTACATGTACAATAAATAAATGTAAATAGAAAGTGACTTTAGGGGCAGCTAGGTGGATCAGATAGAGAGCCAAATCTGGAGACAGGAGGTCTTGGGTTCAAATCTTACCTCAGACAATATCTAGCTACGTGAACCTGGGCAATTCACTTGACCCCCGTTGCCTAGCCCTTACCACTCTTCTGCCTTAGAACCAATGCATAGTAGTGATTCTAAGATGGAAGTAGTGATTCTAAGAAAGAAAGAAAGAAAGAAAGAAAGAAAGAAAGAAAGAAAGAAAGAAAGAAGGAAG
>NW_025364337.1:0-5197 GCF_016433145.1 Gracilinanus agilis | reverse complement strand
CAATGGGGTTTAGGTGACTTGCCCAGGGTCACACAGCTAGGAAGTGTCTGAACCCAGATGTGAATCGAGGACTTCCCATTTCCAGGCTTTGTTCTCTATCCACTGAGCAACCTCGCTGGCCCTTTCTTTATTCATAGTATGCCATCTCTGCTTTCCATGCCTATTCATTGCACAGAGTTTTTACCCTGTTACCCTTTGCCTCATAGAATCCCTAGCTTTCTTCAAGGCATAGCTTAAGTGCCCTTTCTAATATGAAAATGATTTTCATTTCCCTCTAGTTGCTCTCACCCCTTCCTAGAAATTACTTGTACATGTTTTGTTTTTATTACAGTGTACATTTTTAAAAATGTTTTTTAAATCCCTACCTTCTATCTAAGAATCAATACTATGTATTGGTTCCAAGGCAGAAGAGCAGTAAGGGCTAGGCAATGGGGGTCAAGTGACTTGCCCAGGGTCACATAGCTGGGAAGTATCTGAGGCCAAATTTGCTCCCAGGATCTCCTATCTTTAGGTCTGGGTCTCAATCCATTGAGCCATCTAGTGATCCCCTCCATGTACATATTATTGCCTCCCCCATTCCCACCCTTCACCCCATCAATATTGTTCCTTGAAGACAAAGGTTGCTTTATTCTTGTCTTTGTAGTCCCTGTGGACTGGTAGTGGGTACAGAGCAGATACTCAATAAATACTTCTAGAATGAATAATGAAGGAAAGATGGATTAGAAAAGGGAGAAATTGAACACAGAGACCACCTTGAAGGCTATTAATAGCCCAGACAAGGGATTATACATAAAAGAAACTGAATGTGAGCCTCCCTTGTTTTATGGCATTTCACTTAACTGTGTTTCCCTGATTGCAGATTGAAGGTTTGTGGCAACCTTGTGTCATACAAGAACATTTTTCTAATAGCATGTGCTCATATCATGTCTCTGTGTCACATTTTGGTAATTCTCACAATGTTTCAAACTTTTTCTTTATTATTTTATCTGTTAGGGTGACCCATGATCAGTGATCTCTGATGTTACTATTGTAATTGTGTTGGAGTGCCAGGAACCGCACCCTTATAAGACAGCAAACTTAATAAATGCTGGATGTGCTCCGACTGCACCACCAACTGGCCAGCCATTCTCGTCTCTCTCCCTTTCCTCTGCCTGCCTGTTCCCTGAGACACAACAATATTGAAAAAAATTTCATAAACTGTTGCTAAAGCAGCAGCCGAGACTGAGAGGACAGACTCTAATTTTGAAAGTTCTTTTGTGGGCAAAATGCTATCAAATAGCATCATAGGCTACAGAGGAATCTTTTGTGAAAGGGACACTGGATGAAGGCAGCAGACTTCATTGTGGTCTGATTTTAAGAAATTGTCATAGCCACCCCAATCAGTCAGCAGCCACCAACATGGAGGCAAGACTCTCCACCAGAAAAAAAAATACAACCTGCTAAAGGCTCAGGTGATGGCCAGGATTTTTTTAGCAATAAAATATTTTAAATTAAGATATGTACATTGTTTTTTTTTAGACATATACACTCAATGGACTATAGTATAGTGTGATGATAACTTTTATTTAAACTCATATTCTCTGTTTATGTATTGGTTACAAGGCAGAAGAGTGGTGAGGGCTAGGCAATGGGGGTTAAATGACTTGTCCAGGGTCATGAAGCTAGGAAGTGTCCCAGGCCGGATTTGAATGCAGGACCTCTCATTACTAGTCCTGGCTCTAAATCCACTAAGCCACCTTAGCTGTCCTGTAAAGACAACTTTTACATACACATGGAAATCAAAAAGTTTGTGAGATTTATTGCAATATTTGATTTATTGTGGTGGTCTGAAACTGAACCTGCAATATCTCTGAAGCATGCCCTTATTTTGGAGCCCAATGAGTCTTTCTTATTGTTAATAACCTCTTTGGGCGTGTATATCCAGCCATGGGACCTGTGAGGCAAAGGATATAGCTATTTTAGGCACTATATTTGTGTGATGGGGCTTTGGTACATGCCCAGATTGTGCAACAAAGATGCAGGAGATGGCAGAGACTTGCTTCTGGGAGACCTTTTGCATTTGGCAACCATGTTGGGGATAAAGGGGGCAGCTTCTTTCTATTGGCGGCATTGCTGTATCTGGCTATGTCTGGAACTCTCCCTGAGGAAGGCAATCTCTTTCTGTCTGTCCCTTTGTGACCCCTGTACAACAGGCTTGGGATTTCAGTATATTTTGTTTATTCTGTACCATTCTAAGTGCAGGAAGTAGAGTCTCTTAATCTAAGAGTTTGATCCATGGAGACCCTGGACCCCAGAAAACAAGGTTTGATTTTCCAATGTTCCACCCAGCCCATTAGGGAACCCCTGAGAAGTCAGACAAAACACAAGCCTAGGAGGAGTTATGACCTTGGAACTTGATGGGACTAATGGATAGAGGAAGATAAGTGTGAACCTAATTCCCTTCCCTACCCAGAGAGGGAAGTGTGTAGGGGGGATTAAATTGGGGTAAGTGTTTGTATGTTCTTAAATCTTAAAAGTAAATAATCTTTTGTAAAAGCTAATCAGACTGTCAAGTAGTTAAATGGAATTGGAGTGTCTAAATCCCTAAAATTTAGGGAACATAATTGGTTGGGCTTGAGCCAATAGCAGAAATAAGAGATCCTTCATCCCCACTCCCACCCCAGCCCCTAAAAGATTCCAGAGAACCTTGGGGGAGGTTTTCCAGGCAGTGGGGGGGGGGGGTCCTGATTAATCACTATTGCATGATTCTAAATTGCTTTCCAATGAGATGTGATTATTATTGTATTAATTTACAATTCTACCAACAATGTGGTTTTTTGCTTTTTAAAAAACCCTTACTTTCCATCTTAGGATCAATACTATCCAGATGGCGGTTCTCAGGCAGAAGAACAGCAAAGGCTAAGCAATAAGGATTAAGTGACTTGCTCAAGGGTCACACAGCCAGAAAGTGTTGGGAGTCATATTTGAATTTAGGACCTTTCATCTCCAGTCCAGGCTCTCACCTACCCATCTAACTGCCTCCCCCACACCCCAACAATGTGTTCTAATCCTGGTTCTAATTCCACTTTGGGGTACAGGCAAGCTATTTCTCTGAGACTGTTTGCTTATCTGTAAAATGGGGATAATAATACTTGGACTATGTGTTAGGGCAATTGTGAAGGAAAGCTCTTTGTAGAACTTAGAAGACAGAAATGGGAGCAGGCTTTGTTATTACAGAGGCTTCTGCTGCCACAATGCCTTGTTGTGGGCCAGGCTCTGCAACAACTGAGCAGGTCCATTTACCTGAGACCTTATCTATTAGTCAGCTGAGTAAACAGGCTGTAGTGAGTCACCCTAAGGTGGAAAGGAATTCTGGTGCATAGCCTTCTGGTGCATGGCTTTCCTACCTCACCAGCCAATTAACAAACACTAACTAGGAGCCCAGTGTGTGTCTGACATTGTGTTAGGCATACTAGGGATACAAAGAAGAAAATAAAAAGATGCCTGACCTCAAAGAGCTTACATTCTTTTGGAGGAAACAACACATACAATCATTTCAAGTGTAATCAATACAAAATAAGTACAGAGAAAATAGATGGTAAGTAATTTAGAGGTGAAACACTAGTAGCTGGCAGAGGTTTGGAGAGGAGGATTATGAAAGGTTGAATGCAGGAAATAGCATTTGAGTCAAGCGTTCAAGGACACTGGAGATGGTCCTGGAAGAGCATCGCCCATGTGTCCTATGGGCCATTGGGAATATATCTGTAGCCATTCTAGAAGAGCAAGACTGCAATCAGCTGAGATTTTATCATCATGACTGTGGCACAGGATGTGTGTGTGTGTGTGTGTGTGTGTGTGTGTGTGTGTGTGTGCAAGCGTGCACAGCAGAGCATATGAACCATGTTGATGAATATTATCTTTGCTGTTCATTGGTATGATTTAATGCTCTTCAACAACAATGGTAGTGAGGTAGCATTGCCTTCTTCCCTATGGGACAGCTGGCTGCATTGGCCTATCCTATCAGAACTTGCCTTTAGGCCTTTCATCATAATGCCCACAAGCCAATTGGAAGTGGCTATGGCCCAGGGAGCTCCCATTGGCTGCCCGAGTGGTGGGTACCAATGTTTTCTGACTGGCGTGGGCATCATCCAATCCCTGCCCCCCACCCCCTTTTCTTCTAAGGCTGGCTCGATTTCTGTTTAATCTATGCACCTGGGCCAGCCCTCTCCCCAAGTCTCTCTTTTCTCCCCTCCTTTTATCTCCCTTAGTCTCCCTCCCCTCCCCACACCAAATGAACTGCAGGTAGTGCATCCCTATCACCCGCCCTAAAAATCCAGCATCCTGCAGCTAACAAAGAAAACCTCGTGGTTTACTAGAGATATTGGACTCAGGCAATGAGGAACTAGAATAATGTGTGTGTGTGTGTGTGTGTGTGTGTGTGTGTGTGTGTGTGTGTGTGTACGTACGTGTGTACCTGCACAGTCCCCCAGAGGGAAAAGAGAATGGGTGCCTGTCCAGCTAGCATATGCCTTCCTAAAAAATGTAAGGGATTAGGTGGAAATCTCTGGTCCAGGGTGGGCTGGGGAAGGAATGAATCTCACAGTCTCAAAGCATTTGCAATGTCAAGACCTTGTCAAACCCCAAGTCCCCTTAGTTGCCTTTAACTCATCTTAAAAAAAAAAAATCTCTCCTTTTGAGTTTCACTGGAAGCAGCACGGTGTCTGATCAAAGTTTGGATGGAAGGCAGTCGTTTGTGTGAGGGGAAGAGGAAAGGGGGGGGGCAGGAGGGAGCAGTGGGGGGGCAGGGAGAGAGCATTCCAATGTAAAAGTCTTTCTGAGCCCAGGAGTGAAGAATTTATTCCTTGAACCACCCACTCCCTTGACAGTTTGTTGGCTATGTCTGGGTTATGCTCGGAAAGAAACAATCCCTGTTCCTTAGAAAATGATTGGTGGGGCAAATGCAGGGACATTCAAATGTAGCAGTGGGAAAGAAAGGGGGGAAAAACACCCTTGGCAGAAACTCAGGGCTGAGGGATTGTCTTTATTGAAATGGCAATGAATTAAAAACTCAGAGGAGGTAGTGGCATCTTATTTAACAAGAAGATGGAAAACTGGGTCACCCCTACCAAGCAAAGAAAAAGTGGCAGTTCTTTTCTTTGTGTCTTTCTTTCTCCTCTCTCTCTCTCTCTCTCTCTCTCTCTCTCTCTCTCTCTCTCTC
>NW_025364336.1:0-8124 GCF_016433145.1 Gracilinanus agilis | reverse complement strand
TGGAAATGTCTCGATTCCACGTACCTTCCACGCTGTGCCCTGTTGTGGGGTTCCTCCGTTCGTCTGGACTTGTTTTTATGTCCCCTTGAGGAGTTTTGTGTGTTTTGGTCAGGAGAGGTTAAGAGCTGCTTCTTACTCTGCCGCCATCTTAACCCGGAACTCCAACTGTGACTCCTTTTTGCTTGAAATCAGTATATAATAAACTTCCATGCCCGCAGAATTTGGAACAGCATGGGCTAACCACTAGTCTAGTTGTTCTCATTTTCTTTCTCCTGCCTTAACCATCCTATGCCACCATGCCGCTCAGGACCCCAAAAAATCATATAGAGGCATGGCTCCCTATACATTTTAAAGAGGAGGCCAAAGGAAAGGAAATGCTTATCTGTCAGTATGTTTCTAAGGCAACTCTTTCAAGGTTTCATTGTCTTGTTGCAACATGGAAAATGGCAGGGTGGAATTCCTGCAAAATACAGGGTCAAGCCTCACCCAGAATTCCAGGGCCCCCCCCTAGAGAACTCTGAGTGAGGGAACAGTTTGAAAGCAGTTAAACAGGTGATTCCTGGGGGTTGAAGTGAGCAGGTCACTTTGTTTGCTGTTACAGGTTTTGGGATTGCTTTGGAGGCCATTTGGGGCAAGAACCATCTTGGTTCAGCTCAATGGTTTGCTTGTTTAACTGAACTGGACCTTCTAGCAACTGCACAATTGCTATTTAGTTATTTTAGATATTAGAAGTGATAATTACAGGCTTGAGGGCAAGCTAGCTAAAGGTCTGCCACTCCCTTCTGGGGGAAGGGGCAGTTTCTACCTAACTGTTCAGGGCTTCCCAGATCTTATCCAAATTCTTGAAACCCCTTCCCTGCCTTCCCTTCTTCTTTTATCAGTATAAACTTCATCTTTTAGTAGCTTTGCCTGGCTATTATTTTGGGCATACTCAAAGCTACCATAAAGCCTGGTTCCTTTCAGTTGCCAGCCAAAGAAGTCAGATCCTTGTCTGTCCCTGACAATAACAAGACATCAAGCTTTTCCTATTGTCCCTCAGTCAAACCTGTGGGGAATATAAGTTGAGAAAGAGAACATCATTAGAGATTTGCCTTGCTGAGCCTTGCCAGAAAACATCAATCTTTCCTCCATTTCCAACTGATTTCCAACTACTTGGTGGGAGGGGTGAAAAGTAAGGAGTACCCACCCCTTCCTACTCACTCTAGCCTGTATGTGTGGGAGGAGTGAGTCCTGCAATATTGATTGATAGAAACATTGACAAAAAGCCAATTAGGGTTTAGTCCCCTTTGATATAAGAGTTTACATTGAGAATAAGTATGTTCAAAGCCCTTCAGTTCAGTTCATTATATCCCAAAGTTCATTCTGGATCTTTTGATGCAGTGTGTGGTTTCTGCAGGCATCTTTTTTTTTTTTTAGAAAAAATTTTTTTAATGTTCATACTTAAAAAAAAAGATCTGGTAATAGGAAATCATACTCATTACTTATTTGAGACTTGTCATGGGTTACTATGTACACTTTTGAGTAATTTTACTCTGTTCTACCTCTTAAACTCTTTACTTATTTGTTTTGCAATGTAAAAATTGTACATTTCTTTGTAATCAATGTTACATTTAATGTGTTTTTTAAATATTAAAATGGTTTTAAGTTAGTGCTATATGTCCAAAGTTTAACGTATAAAATATTAAGAATGGCCAAGCCAAGCTTTCAAAGGGAAATAAGGTTGTATTTATACCATGAGGTTTTCAGCATTTTCACTTCATAGAAGAAAAAATGCTACAACAATATATGTACAATACAATACACAGTATATACCTGTTTTTTATTTATATGTGTATATATTAGACACATATACACACTGATTAAAATATATATTACATGCATTCTATGAGGAGAAAATGCTGAAGACATATATAGTACAAATATACATTGTTAGAGTATATATAACACACATATATACTATAACAGTGGTTAATTTTGTTAAAAATTCAAATTCGTTAACAATAATCAATCATAGCCAAAGTTAAAAAAAAGAATTAAGCAATAACCACAGACAAAACATTTTAAACTATACAATATTTTATACACAATTTATACAAAGTAACATTTCTTAAATAATGTAACTGGACACAAAAATATACACTTTACAGAAATTCACATCAGTAATTATTATATAAAGCTCTCTTCTAGGGTCCTGAAAATTTAGGACAAGCATTAGCTTTGTAAAGTGTTACTATGACAATCCTGAAAGGCCACTATATCTATACAAAGATATCACATTGATATTTTCAAGACTATCAGATTATTGTATAATTTACAGTTTCTATATTCAAGTGTTGAGGTCCTTGTGATTATGCAAACATCAAAATAACAGTGGTATATGAAAACTATTTTTGGAAAGCTGTGCCTGAGCCAGTAAAAGTCTTGGAGGCTCTAAACACTCACCCATTTAAATACCAAATGGTCTGATAACTATTTTACACAATGCCCACCTCCCCCCCCAATGCACTTATATATTTCTTTAAAAATTACTGTTCTGCAAGCAAGCTTAAAACATGATTTTGTATTTAGTAAAAAATAAAATTAAAAAAATAAAAAATGCAAAATGTTTTGCCTTTTCCTTATTTAGTGCATAAGGCTTTGAATTATTTGACCCAAGATTTTACAACATTAAAATAATTGGGTCTACAACTATGCTACCTACAAAGTGTCTCACTGAGACTCAGCATAAATAGAATTAAAGCTCAACACCTTAAGGAAATGGATGCAAAGGCATATATGCCATGGAGATTATTCATAGATATCTATTTCCTTTTTTTCCAGAACTAAAGTTTAAGGCTTTATAATAAAGTTTAGTGGCAAAAGATTGGTGTGAAACAAGACTTTTTTTTAAAGTGACATTTTTGGAGAATTGTTCAGTTCTATTTTCATGCAGATAAATTTTTAAGACAATCATAAGAAATGAAATTTGTATGGAAATGGAATATGCATCCAGAACTGTAGGTGAAAAACCAAGAACTTGGAACTGACAAGTTTTTCCTAATGTTTGTTGTCTTACATTTGTATCCTGGAGCAATGGTTCTTTGGCCTCCCCAGGAGCCTGTGGACTATGAGGATGGCTATGACCACCACAATGTTTTTTCCAACTGCCAGCTCTTACATTTAAATTGGTATGTTCTGGAATAAACAAGGCAACAAGTAGAGCTAGGAGAACAGAGCAGGCTCCAAAGAGAAATGGAGGGCCAGGAATGATGGAATTCTCTTGGGTATGGTGTTGAGGTCCTTGGTTTGTTCCTAAATTTGTTTCTGTTATTTGTAGTTCATTCAGTTCCACGTGGAATATGTAGAATATAAATCCATAAAGAGCTGGTCCCAAACCATTGCACAATCCTCGAATTCCTATAATCATTCCTTGAACGACACCCTGTTGATCAGCATCAGCAGTTCGTGAAACAAGTGCACTGACAGCTGGGAATGTAATACTGGACATGGCTGCTATAGCTCCAGCAGCCCACATCATCCAAGGCTCTGAGCTGAAGCCATACCATGCCAGCTGCAATATTTGAAATCCTAGACCCAGTAAGATGGTGTTCTTGTTTCCAATTGACCTCAAAAGTAAACTCAATACTATGGTCTGTGCAATAATGGAAAGAATGCCAAGAACAGCTATAAATGCTGCAACATTTTCTGGTGAAAATCTCATTATCTGTCTGAGGTATGGAAAGAAGCTGGAATATTGGCCTGCCTCTGGTAGGTAAGAGAGAAACACTGTTATGCAAATTAGCAGCACTACAGAATCTTGACCCACTTTCTTTAAAGATGCAAAGGGATCAGCCTGTTCCCAGGAAATGGGTGCTCCCCAAGATGCTGGTCTCATCTTTTCTGGTAATGATTCTGGCACAGCAACAAGAATAAAACAGATGTCTAGCAAAGCTATAGCTGTGGCAAGGACTACTACTAAGCTGTCCCCATATGCTCGTCCAAGGTAGGCACCAATGGCAGGGCTGGTTACTAAACTTGCAGCAAAAGTTTCTGAAACCAGTCCATAAGCCATGTTTCTTTCATATTCTTGAGTTATATCTGCTACATATGCAAATACCACTGAGAAAGTCACAGTAAAAACACCAGAAACAGAGATAACAGCAAAGTACCACCAGGGGCTGATCTTCATTAATGGGATTGGTGCACAAGTGAAAAATACTGTTAGCAGCAAGAAGGATTTTCGACCCCAAACATCAGAAAGAGCACCAATAAGAGGGGCACTGAGGAATGACAACAATCCCTTTACTCCTTGAATGAGGCCATTCATTAGAAATGTATGTTTAGGGAAGGTTTCATGTAATACCACTAAGGTAGGTGCTGTCAATAATCCCCAAGCAAAAAACTCCAAGAGGATAACTATAACCACATGATACACACTAGGCGAACCTATTCCTTGAGGCGTGCCGCTGTCCTTAATGATAATTTTCTTGGCCAGCATGATACTTTGGTTCACAGCCCGCTTCTTTTTCTTCCCTTGAGTCATTTTACCATTCTCGAGTCTCGGTGCCCATGTAAGCCCCTCCTGGCAGGCCTGGCCCTCAGCCCCTGAGCCTAGCAGCCAAGCCCGAGCCCCTCAGGCAACCACCGCCATCTTGGGAGCTCGGCCCGCCTCCACCCTCTCGTCACATCACATCATGTCGGGCGATCCCTCTGCAGGCATCTTTATAGCACATTCTTCAGAAAGATCCACTTTCTTTATTTGGGTTGTTGGTGAGTTTGTTTTCTCCAAAATTTCTCCAAAAGGTTTCAAATCTTGGATTCTAGGATAATTATAATCCCCCCTGAGGAGGGTGTTGAATAATTCCAGAATCACCCTGGGATACATGGCTGAGTTATGAGGTATATAAAGAAATTTTCAAAAGAAAACCAATAATCAAAAAAAATCCCAAATAAAAGAACAAAAATTACATTCTGGATTAAAAAATAATAAGAAAAATACTAAAGAAAAACATAATAATAAATTTTTAAAAATAAAATAGAATAAAAATCTTACATGTATAAAAAGAATAAACTTGTAACAGGTCCTTGAATCACTAGCAAGGCCCAGGTAAAGTGATTTATGTTCCACAAGCCTGTAGGACAATTGTAGTTATGTAGCACTTTAACCATTGGCAACTAAGACTACAGAAAATTGCCAAACTATAAGAGAGAAAGGACTAGGTTTCAGCAGAAAATGGGGAAAATCTTTCCCTGGTCTGATTTTACCTTCACTGTCAGGGATAGGGGGAGCCAGGGTGATAGCCAAACTTCAGTACTTGACTGAGTATTTCACAAGGAGTATGGTACAAGGAGTCCTGCATCTCAACAGATGTCAAGTACCGCAACCTTGAGTGTAACACTAGGTTTAAGTCCTTTCATATTGGTGTAGAAGTTCAACAGTCCTACCTGGGATTGGTTTGATCATTTTTTGACCTCATGCTCCTAGGCACTGTATAGATTCTCATCGATCCCATTGGGATTGGTTGATCTCCTTGACCTTGTACTTCTTGGCACTGTATAGTGGCTCTTTTGTTCCCTTCTCCAGGAATCAGACAATCATTAATCATAGTCCCATAACATTTATCAAGGAATGGCAGGTTTCCATAGTCTAAAGCTTTTGGGTATACATAGTTATTAGGGCTAATAGGTACTGTAAACTTATCCTTCAAGATCAAAAACATTAATACTGATTCCATGTACTTCAAGTATTACAAAGGATAGGGAAAAAGAAAAAAGTCAAAAATCCTATTGCAATATAAAGAAAAAATCATCAGGGGCAGCTGGGTAGCTCAGTGGAGTGAGAGTCAGGCCTAGAGACAGGAGGTCCTAGGTTCAAACCCGGCCTCAGCCACTTCCCAGCTGTGTGACCCTGGGCAAGTCACTTGACCCCCATTGCCCACCCTTACCAATCTTCCACCTATGAGACAATACACCGAAGTACAAGGGTTAAAAAAATCATCATAACAAAAATCATAATTTCAAAGTTCACATTCCATGTGACAATGTGTTAGCCAAGCAGAAGCAGAGCACAAAGGTTTCTTAATAAAAAATGAGATTTATTTCTTTTTTAACTTGGCCATAATCCACAGTGTGAGAGTACATGATTTTTTTCACCAGGTAAGAGCTTTTTAAAAACAGTAGTAGAACAATTAATGCAGATTCTATGAAGTACTAAAATCTCTAAAATTATAAGAGCCCAGTTAATGACAATATCAAAAAATTCATATAGGATTCACATGAGTTTTTTTTAGTCTTTCAAGCTCATGGTTACTTGTCACAAGTTCTATAAATCTAACCAATCTTTCAATCTTGACAGATATTTTTAACAAAGTCTATTACTTCCATCATTCCAAAATTTGGCAGGAGAGTCCAGAAAAACAAAAAGACAAATCTCTATACTGCTTATAAAAACTTTTTGGGTCTAAAATGTCACCAAGAATTTAGATCATTCTGGTGGAAGAGTAAAATAAGCTGAAGAGTTATAAATATAAAAAAACCATTTCAGAAGCTACTAGACTTCACAGGAAAAATCATTCTCACTTCCTGGATGGGATTATAACTCATCACATGGTAACTAAGCCACTTAGGAACTTCCATCCCTCTGATATGAGACTGTAACAGTGTAACAGACCTGTCTCCAATATGTCCCACCCATTCTCACATGGAGCCAAGGACTAAACAATGAAAATCACTTCAGATGTCTCATCAATTACATTTTCAATAAATGCAGAGATGGGAAAATATAACAGTGCTATTGCACTTTTACTTTTACTACAAATGGACCCTTATGACTTATTACAAACAACTCAGAGGCAGGCAAGCTACTAGATATCTAAAAATCACTTCTGAAGACCCATTAAAATCAATTGAAATATTTAGCTCATTAAATTCTCCAAAGATTGCATACAAATTGAAACCAGTTTGATGGAGTCCATCCATCATCTATGTGACAATTAACAAATGCAAAAAAAAACCAAAACCAACCAAAAGGCTGTATAGGCAACATGTGGCCTCGATGGATCTGGTGACAAATGCAGCATCTCTAAGGACCTATGGTTTTTCCATGAAAAGGGTTTGTGCAAAGTGTATATGGGCTTTCACAATGATATGTTCTTCACCAATCTAGTCATAGGGAACAAATAAATACAATGTAACAGAATATATAGCTAATAGTCAAAACACAGTAACCAAAAATGACACAGTATAATGGAATGTGATAGAGTAGGTTAATATGTGAACTTAAAATCAAAATTAAATCTTAAAACAATTAGCAAATACAATAAATGTGACGAGATACAGTCATTGGGTGTTAATACAAGGTCCCCATGTGAGCAATTAGTCCAAAAGTTCTTTTCTCCAATTTCGATAACTTATGGAGTGGGTAACAGTACTTGAAATGGACCTTCCCAGGTAAGCTAAGTTCCTCCAGGGTTGTGGATTTCTCGCAATTTGACCTATAATCCTGAATATAAGAAGCAATAGAAATATTTCCCCCATTACTGATGTGTATTCAGGACAAAAAGATTTAACTTGTATGGGGGGATGCCCAAAAAGCATCTCAAATGGTGAGATGTGCAGATCTCCCCTAGAGGAGAGAATCTTAGGCCATCTCAAGTACGTCTCAGTGCACAATTTTCCAATCATATTTTTAATATTGGTATTTATTCCCTCTATGTGGCCTGAGACCTTGGGATGATAGGGTGTATGGAATTAGGGAGTAATCCCCAAATAAGAATGAATCTGAGATAAAACAGAATTAGTAAAAAGAGTTTCCCTACCTGAATCAAAATGTCCTGATTTTCCAAAGCAAGGAATTATCTCCCTTAAGAGCATCTCGGCAACAAAAGCTACTGTGACCAGAAAAAATGTATAATGTCCAGCCTTAGGCAAGGTAATAAAGTCAATTTGTAAATGCTCAAATGGTGTGTAAGCCAGAGGATGCCCACAAAAAGCTTTGTCACAAAAAGCATGTTGAGTGGGACAAGCTGCACACACTTTAAATGCTATGGTGGTTATACTAGGGGCTATATATATATATATATATACATATATATATATATATACACACACACACACACACACACACACACACACACACATATATAT
>NW_025364335.1:0-9059 GCF_016433145.1 Gracilinanus agilis | reverse complement strand
TGAATTATTCTTCTGGTTGCTATAATAGTGAATATTATAATAGTGTATAGAGTTCACTACAGAGAATTATACATAGCATTTCTCCACCTAGTAATACAGATACTTAGATCTTATTTATGCCCTTACAGAGTCAGGCTTAAAAGACTATGGGTTTTCTTTCTTTTCCCTCTGTTTCTTATTTACCTTTTCATCATCTTTCTCTTGATATCTGTGGTTGAGTGTCAAACTTTCCAATTAGTCCCGGTCTCTTTTGTGCAAAAACTTGGAATTCTTCAATTTTGTTGAATGCCCATACTTTCCCCTGAAAGTATATGGTTAGTTTCGCTGGGTAGTTGATCCGTGGTTGCAGGCCCAGCTCTCTTGCCTTTCTGAATATTGTATTCCAAGCCTTGCGTTCTTTTAGTGTTGAGGCTGCCAGATCCTGTGTGATCCTTATTGGTGCTCCTTGATATTTGAATTGTCTCTTTCTGGCTTCCTGTAAGATTTTTTCTTTGACTCGAAAGCTCTTCAATTTCGCTATTATATTTCTGGGTGTTGACTTTTCTGGGTCCAGTGTAGAGGGTGTTCTATGGATCCTTTCAATGTCTATATTGCCCTCTTGTTGTAGAACTTCAGGGCAATTTTGCTGAATAATTTCTTTGAGTATGGAGTCCATGTTTTTATTAATTTCTGCCTTTTCTGGAATACCAATGATTCTCAAGTTATCTCTTCTAGACCGGTTTTCTTGGTCTGTCACTCTCTCCTTGAGATATTCATGTTTCCTTCTATTTTATCAGTCTTTTGACTTTGTTTTATTTGTTCTTGTTGTCTTGAGAGATCATTGGTTTCTAAATGTTCGATTCTAGCCTTTAAGGACTGGTTTTCCTTTTCAATCTGGTCATTTTTGGTCTTCAGTTGTCTTGTCTCACTTTCCAATTGTGAAATTCTGCCTTTTAAACTGTTATTTTCTTGCCAGATTTCTTCCATCTTCCTCAGCATTTCATTTTTAAACTCTTCCATAACTTGTGACCAGCTTTCATTTTTTTGGGGAGGTTTGGATTTTTGTTTTCCCTCCTCTGTTGTCTGGATTTTCTCTGTGTAGAAGTTGTCCAGTGTTCCAGAATTTCTCTTGATGGTCCTTTTCTTCTGGACTTCCTTATTGCTGGCCATTGTTAGCCCCGCCCCTTTCCCGCTTTGTCTTTGCACTCCGGGTCTGCCTGGGCCTTGCAAGCTTGGGGGGGGGGGCCTCCGGTCTCCTTGTCCTCGGGGTCAGGCCTCCTGGTACTCCTGGTAGTTCCCGGTCTGCCCCTCTGCCCGAGGTTCCTTCAGCAGTCTTTGGGGCTGCTTCCACAGCTGCGCTCAGGTCTGCACTGGGTCCTCACTGGAGGTCCAAGCCTGGGCTGGAGATCGTTATCCAAGCCTAGGGCACTGCCTTTGTCTGCGCTGCTGCTCTTAGGGCCCTGCTTTCACCCCCGCAGAAGGTAGTGAAAGTCCGTGGGCTGGAGATCTTTATTCACACCTGAGGCCATGCCTTCAGTGCTTGGGAAAGGCCGAGTTTTAGGGGCCTTTGTCCCAGCCGGAGGCGGTGCCTTCACCCACGTGGGCGCTCAGGGAGAGTCCCAGCCACCTGAGGTCCTTCGTCTTCCAGCGCACAGGTACGGGCTCAGGGGCTGCCAGTGATTTTCTGGTTGCCCCAGTCCTGTTTACCCGCTTGTGCGGCGTGGGGGGTGGGGGAGGGGCTTCTTCCTCTCGTGTTTTAGTGTGAACTGTTTCACCCCTTTAAAGTGTGGAAATGCCCCGATTCTGCGTACCTTCAATGCTGCGCCCTGTTGTGGGGTTCCTTCGTTCCTCTGGACTCGTTTTTATTTCCCCTTGAGGGGTTCTGTGTGGTTCGGTCAGGAGAGATCGAGCAGCTGCTCCTTACTCTGCCGCCATCTTAACCGGAAGTCTCAGGACATTTTTTCACATAGATGTAATTCTAGGCCAGTACCTCCCACTCACTGAAGAGAGCAGAGTAACCAGTCTTCTGGTTCTAAACTCCTGCTTCCCTCTAGCAAGAAACTGTCTCCCTTAGAGAAAAATAAGTTTGAGAAGAGCCTGGAAATGTAGTCAGCCACAAAATTATGCTCTTATGCTAGATGTGTGAGAGAGTCTTAACTACATAAACATATATGCACATGAGCATATATAAATGTATCTATGAATACATACATATATACAAAGATATAGATGAAAATATACAAATTATTTTTAAAATGCATTTAACTTGTTCTTCCAAGTTAAGTTGGCGGCAGAGTAAAAAGCAGCTATTTAACCTCTCCTAAACCATGCATATAGGACTCCTCAAGAAGACATAAAAAAAAAATCCAGATGAACGAAGAGACCCCACAACAGGGCGCAACATTGAAGGTACATGGAATCGGGGCATTTCTGTGCTATAAGGGGGTGAAACAGGTCTCACTAAAACTCAAGCAGAGGAACCACCTCCACCCCACACCACCGACAATGCCAAATCCAGCACAAAAGTGTTAGAGATATTTTGGGGCACCCATTAAGTTATAAGCAGCTCACCAGGGCCTGCTCCTGAGAGCAGCAAGACTTAAGACCCCAAGAGGCTAAAGAACGCTCGGACTTTGAAAACAGACCCTGAGCATAGGCACAGACCCAGCTCCTGAGCACAGGCATGGATGTGGATACTGAGCACAGGCTTGGAGGGTGAGGACTTTGAGTGGGGAGCCAGTGCAGAGGGGTGCATGACTGTGGAAGCAGTGACCTGAGACTATTATAGGAGCTTCAGGCAGAAGAACAAGCAAAGGGACCACCAGGAGGCTTGACCCTAAGAACAACTAGACTTGAGACCTCAGGAGCCTAAAGAGTGTAGACAGACACTGGGCATGAGGATAAAGCTGAGATGGCACTGGGCTAACAATGGCAAGCCAGACTCAGGAGCCCCAAAAGAGAAAGATCATGAAGAAATCTTTAACATTCAACAACTTTTACACAGAAAAAATCCAGACTACAGAGCAAACAGCAGAGGAGAACAAATAAGTAACCATATCCAAACCTTCCCAAAAAAATGAAAAGGGGTCACAAGGTCTTTAAGAGTTCAAATCTGATATTATGAGAAACATGGAAAAGATCTCACAAGAAAATAAGAGTTTAAAAGGCAGAATTTTGCAATTGGAAAGTGAGACAAGTAAATTGAAGACCAGAAATAACCAGATTGAAAAGGAAAACCAGTCTCTAAAGTCTATAATTGGGCAATTAGAAATAGATGCACCCAAATCAAAAGAATTGATAAGCAAATTGGAGACCAAAATCAAACAGCTAGAAAAAAGGATAGACCGAATCGAAAAAGGAAAATCAAAAGATTATAGCCAAAAACCAGTCTCTAAAGACAAGAATTGAGCAATTAGAAGCTAATGATCTCTCAAGACAGCAAGAACAAATAAAACAAAGTCAAAAGACTGATAAAATAGAAGGAAAAGCGAAATATCTCAATGAGAAACTGATAGATCAAGAAAACAGGTTTAAAAGAGACAATCTGACAATCATTAGTATTCCTGAAAAAGCAGAAATTAAAGGAAATTTGGACTCCATACTAAAAGAAATTATTCAGCAAAATTGCCCTGAAGTTCTAGAACAAGAGAGCATTATAGACATTGAAAGGATCCATAGATCACCCTCTACACTAGACCCAGTAAAGACAACCCTAAGGAATATAATAGCCAAATTCAAGAACTTCCAAATGAACGAAAAATTATACAAGAAGCCAGAAAGAGACAATTTAGATATCAAGGAGCACCAATCAAGATCACACAGGATCTGGCAGCCTCCACACTAAAAGACCTCAAGGCTTGGAATATGATATTCAGAAAGGTAAGAGAACTGGGTCTACAACCAAGGATCACCTACACATCAAAACTGACTATATACTTCCCAGGGGTAAGTTTGGGCATTCAACAAGATAGAATATTTCAAAGTATTTGCACAGAAAAGACCAGGACTAAACAGAAAGTTTGAGATCCAACCACAAAAATCAAGAGAAACATGAAAAGACTAATAAGAAACAGAGGGGAAAGAAAGAAAACTCATATATTTTTTTTAATTTGCCTCTTTAAGGGTCCCAGTATAATCCAATTGTTTGTATCCCTATGCGGAGAAACGTTATGTATAATTCTCTGTAGTGAATTCTATTCACTATTATAGTAATTAGAAGAATTATTCTTAGGGAGATGTTGGAATACTAAGTGGTCTAAGATGATGTGGGGGTGGGAAAGAGGGGGGTGAATAATAGAGGACACCAGGAGAAACTTGAATGAATAAGAAAAATAGATATTCTATTACACACAAAGAGGCCATGGGAAGGGGAAGAGATCAATATCATTATAAGAAGGAGAGGAAGAGAGCTTTAAGAGCTAATATTTAAACCTTACTCTCAGTGTAATTAACCCTGAGAGGGAAGAATAGCTACATCCATTGGGATATAAAACTCTATCTAACCCTACTGAGAAAGTCAGAAGGGATAAACCAAGGGGAACAGGGGAGTGGGAGGTCAAAAAAAGGAGGGGAGAAGAAGGGGGAGGGAATTCATTAGGCCTTAAAAATAAAAAGAGGGGAATAATAATGGAGGGGGTATAAAGGGAAGTAAATCAAGAGAGGGGACAAGGGTCACTCCATAATGCAAACCACTGGTTTAAAAGGAAATAGTGTAAGAAGAAGTAGAACTAGGAGAGGATACCAAAATGTTCGGCGAATACACAACTGATAATTATAACTCTGAATGTGAATGGGATGAACTCACCCATAAAAAGGAAGCAAATAGAAGAGTGGATTAGAAACCAAAATCCTAGCATATGTTGTCTACAAGAAACACATATGAAGTGGATGGACATACACAGTTTTAAGGTAAAGGGCTGGAACAAAATCCTTTGGACCTCAAATGAGAAAAAGAAGGCAGGAATGGCAATTATGATTTCTGAAAAAGCCAAAGTAAAAATAGATATGATTTAAAAATACAGGGAAGGTCATTACATCCTGATAAAACCCAGTATAGACAATAAGGAAATAACAGTGCTCAATATGTATGCACCAAATGACATAGCAACCAGATTCGTAAAGGAAAAATTGGCAGAGATCAAGTAGGAAATACATAGTGAAACCATACTAGTGTGAGATCTAAATATTTCTCTTTCAGATCTAGATAAATCAAACCAAAAAAATAAATAAGAAAGAGGTAAAGGATATGAATGAATTCCTAGAAAAAAAATAGTTTTAATAGATATGTGGAGAAAAATAAATAGGGACAAAAAGGAATACACCTTGTTTTCAGCTGCACATGGTACATTCACAAAGATTGACCATGTAATAGGGCATAGAAAAATTGCAAACAAATGCAAAAGAGAAGAAATAATAAATGTAACCTCAGATCATAATGCAATAAAAATAATAATTAGTAAAGGCACATGGACAGGCAAATCAAAATCTAATTTGAAATTAAATAGTATGATTCTCCAAAACCAGCTAGTCAATGAAGAAATCCTAGAAACAATCAACAATTTCACTGAAGAGAATGACATTGATGAGATATCCTACCAAATTCTGTGGGATGCAGCCAAGGCAGTACTCAGGGGGAAATTTATATCCTTGAGTGTATATATTAACAAATTATGTAGGGCAGAGATTAATGAATTGGGCATGCAACTTAAAAAATTAGAAAGCTAGCAAATTAAAAATCCCCAGATGAAAACTAAATTAGAAATACTAAAAATCAAGGGAGAAATTAATAAAATCAAAAGTAAAAGAAATATTGAATTAATAAATAAGACTAGAAGCTGGTATTTTGAAAAAACAGATAAAATAGACAAAGTAATGGTCAATCTAATGAAGAAAGGAAAGAAGAAAACCAAAGTATCAAAGTATGAAAAGTATCAAAGATGAAAAGGGAGACTTCACATCTAATGAGGGGGAAATTAAGGCAATCATTAAAAGCTATTTTGCCCAATTATATGGCAATAAATATAGCAATCTAGGAGATATCGATGAATATTTACAAAAATACAAATTGCCTAGATTAACATCAGAAGAAATAGAATATCTAAATAATTCCATATCAGAAAAAGAAATTGAACAAGCCATCAAAGAACTCCCTAAGAAAAAATCACCAGGGCCTGATGGATTCAGAAGTGAATTCTATCAGACATTCAAAGAGCAACTAATCCCAATACTACACAAATTATTTGATACAATAAGCCAAGAAGGAGTCCTACCAAATTCCTTTTATGACACAAATATGGTACTGATTCCAAAGCCAGGGAGATCAAAAACAGAGAAAGAAAACTATAGACCAATCTCCCTAATGAACATAGATGCAAAAATCTTAAATAGAATACTAGCAAAGAGACTCCAGCAAGTGATCAAGAGGGTTATCCATCATGATCAGGTGGGATTTATACCAGGAATGAAAGGATGGTTCAACATTAGGAAAAGAATCCACATAATTGACCATATCAATAATCTAACAAATTAAAACCACATGATTATCCCAATAGATGCTGAAAAAGTCTTTGACAAAATACAGTACCCATTCCTATTGAAAACACTGGAAAGTATAGGAAAAGAAGGACCTTTCCTGAAAACAATAAACAGTATATGCCTAAAACCATCAACAAGCATCACATGCAATGGGGATAAATTAGAAGCCTTCCCAATAAGATCAGGTGTGAAACAAGGATGCCCATTATCTCCTCTATTATTTAACATTGTACTAGAAACACTAGCAGTAGCAATTAGAGAAGAAAAAGAAATTGAGGGTATTAAAATAGGCAATGAGGAGACTAAGCTATCACTCTTTGCAGGTGATATGATGGTCTACTTAAAAAATCCTAGAGAATCAACTAAGAAGCTTGTAGAAATAATCAACAACTTTATCAAAGTTGCAAAATACAAAATACATGCACATAAATCATCAGCACTACTCTGTATTTCAAACACATCACAACAGCAAGAGATAGAAAGAGAAACACCATTTAAAATCACCTTAGACAACATAAATTACTTAGGAATCTATCTACCAAAACAAACACAGGAATTATATGAACACAACTACAAAACACTTTCCATACAAATAAAACTAGATCTAAACAATTGGAAAACCATTGCTTGCTCATGGGTAAGATGAGCTAACATAATAAAAATGACCATTCTACCCAAATTAATTTACCTATTTAGCACCATACCTATCAAACTACCAGAAACTTTTTTTACTGAATTAGAAAAAAAAACTATAACAAAGTTCATTTGGAAGAACAAAAGATCAAGAATATCAAGGGAAATAATGAAAAAAAAATATGAAGGAAGGTGGCCTAGCAGTACCAGATATTAAACTATACTAATAGTTTAATATAAAAAGCAGCAGCCATCAAAATGATATGGTATTGGCTAAGAAACAGAAGGGAGGATCAGAGGAATAGACTTGGGGTAAGTGACGTCAGCAAGACAGTGTAAGAACCCAAAGTTCCCTACTTTGGGGACAAGAATCCACTGTTTGACAAAAACTACTGGAAAATTTGGAAAACAATATGGGAGAGATTAGGTTTAGATCAACATATCACACCCTACACCAAGATAAATTCAGAATGGGTAAATGACTTGAGTATATAGAGGGAAACTATAAATAAGTTAAGTGAACACAGAATAGTATACCTATTAGATCTCTGGGAAAGAAAAGATTTTAAAACCAAGCAAGACTTAGAGAACATTACAAAATGTAAATTAAATGGTTTTGATTATATTAAAGTAAAAAGTTTTTGTACAAACAAAAACAATGCAGCCAAAATCAGAAAGGAAACAACAAATTGGGAAAAAAATCTTTATAACAAAAAACTCTGACAGGGGTTCAATTAATCAAATATACAAGGAGTTAAATCAATTGTAAAAAAAAAATCAAGCCATTCCCCAATTGATAAATGGGTAAGGGACATGAATAGGCAATTTTCAGATAAAGAAATCAAAAGTATAAATAAGCACATGAGAAAGTGTTCTAAATCTCTAATAATTAGAGAAATGCAAATCAAAAGAACTCTGAGATATCACCTCATACTTAGCAGATTGGTTAAAATGATAGAAGGGGAGAGTAATGAATGTTGGGACAATATTGGCAAAATTGGGACATTAATGCATTGCTGGTGGAGTTGTGAACTGATCCAACCATTCCGGAAGGCAATTTGGAACTATACTCAAAGGGCTATAAAAGAATGCCTGCCCTTTGATCCAGCCATACCATTGTTGGGTCTGTACCCCAAAGAGATCAGAGATAAACAGACTTGTACAAAAATATTTATAACCATGCTTTTTGTGGTGGCAAAAAAGTGGAAAATGAGGGTATGCCCTTCAATTGGGGAATGGCTGAACAAATTTTGGTATATGCTAGTGATGGAATACTATTGTACTTAAAGGAATAATAAACTGGAGGAATTCTGGTGAACTGGAAAAACCTCCAGGAATTGATGCAGAGTGAAAAGAGCAGAGCCAGAAGAACATGGTACACAGAGACCAATACACTGTGGAAATAGAATGTAATGGACTTCTTTACTAGCAGCAATGCAATGATGCATAACAATTCTGAGGGACTTATGGTAAAGAACACTACCCACATTCATAGGAAGAACTGCAGTAGTGGAAACAGAAGAAAATCAACTGCTTAAACACATGGGTTGAGGCGGACATTATTGGGGACGTAGACTCGAAACTACCACACCAATGCAACTATCAACAATTGGGAAATAGGTCTTGATCAATGACACATGCTAAAACCATTGGAAATGCACATTGGCTATGGGGGGAAGTCAGGGGGTGAAGGGGAAAGTAAGAGCATGAATCATGTAACCATGTTAACTTTTCTAAAAAATAAATATTATTAAATGTTAAAAAATAAAATAAAATGCATTTAACTTGCTTCCAGATTCCAGGATTTTTTTCAGCTAGAGTAATTTTATTATTGCCATTATGTTTCTGGTTTTAACATATATATGTGTGTGTAAGATGTATACATATATACATGTAAATGTATATATAAATGT
>NW_025364334.1:0-4251 GCF_016433145.1 Gracilinanus agilis | reverse complement strand
CCCTCCCTCCCTCCCTTTCTCCCTTTCTTCCATCCATCCATCCAACCATCCCTCTTTCCCCCTCCCTTCCTCCCTCTCTCTTATGGCTTATAATCTATATTATCAGTTCCAAGGCAGAAGAGCAGTAAAGGCTAGGCATTTGGGTTTAAATGACTTGATCCAGATCATGCAGCCAGGAAGAGTCTGAGGCCATGTCCTCCAGATGCCAAACCTGGTTCTCTATCCAATGAGCCACCCAGCTGCCTTTTGGATTGTTTTCTAATAATAATATTTTTAGTACTAGGTTTGGGTTTAAGGAATGGTGGGATTCTGTTATTGGTGATATATTTTATATTTATATTGAATATTTATATGTTATAAACTCATTTGTAGTTTAAAATGTTAGAAAGTTTGGGAAAGCAAACAATAATGAATCTGAGAGGTTTCGAGAAATGAAATTTGGCACCTCTTCGACATGCTCTTGAAAATAAAAGTTCATTTTCTACCAGCTGTGTACTGTAAAATCTAGCCATAAAACTTTCCTAGGAAAATTGTAAACTGCCCATTTCATTAGCACCTTGGTTGTCTATATTTTGGCACCTACAATATAATAAATGAGAAATTAATCTATTAAAAAGATGTCAATGAATAAATAAAAAGATGTTGCATGACATGACATAATGGCAAAGAGAGAACTGGAATTGTGCATTTGGAATGGTGGATTAAAATTTTTTGAGCTGTTCTTAATCTATTCCTATTTGTTAACTGATTAATTTTGCTAAACAATTCATTAAATGTGTCCAAAGGATCCAGTTCTCCACAACATGAAACTTTGATTAGTCCAATATAATCTAACCCAAACCCTTTATTTATTTACTTTTAATTAAATTTCTGCTTTTGTGTAAAGTTGGTATTCCAGGTTGGGGAATACAAAGACAAAATTAACAAACCTATTTTTTGATCCTTAAGAAGCTTACATTCTACTGAAGAGATACAACAAAGCCATAGAGAAGTATATGCATGATCATTTGAGGACGGGGAAAGTGTTCTGACCCTAAGGGGGGACCAGAAAGGACTTGCATAGAAAGTGGCACCTGATTTGAGTGAAGGAAGTCAGGGATTCTGAGAGGTAGAAGAGAACTGTAATGTATAGGTGCTTTTGGTCACATTAATTAGTTTTCCCTTCATATTCCTTTTTACAGTTCTAGACACACTAACCTGCCTTGATTGTAGGTTTCCTTCATCAGTTTGTTGCAGCAAGGAAGATACTTTTGTTAACTGCATTTTAAGGATGGGTTCCTGTTGCAATTTTCATTTCTAATTAATGGTTAAACTGTGAAATATTAAATTTTTCCTCATGGAGAAATATTTCAAAAGTGACCATTGTCATGTGGAGAAAGATGCTAGTTTCAGATAGTTAATTTTATTTGACTTGGTTGCTTCCAAATGATACCTGGCATGGCATACTTCACAGGTTGAAAAGTTTGTAACCAGGTCATAACTACATTGAAAATTGTCAGAGAAACAACTAATTAATCTCTGCTCCTTTACAGCTGTGTAATGCAATGCATAACTAAAAGTCCTGTTAAATTAATTAATGATTTCAATTATGAACTTTTCTCCAAAATGTTATGATTCGTATCAGGCTGATAATGCAGTGACCTGAGAGTGTGAAATCTGTGTTATGTAGAGAGTCGCCAGTTAATTGATTCACAAATTATTTAAAGTTTGCTGCCCCCAAGGGAGGGCTCTATTTCCTGACAGTCATTTCTTAAAGTGTTCAAACTCTCTTTTCACCTTGTGAACGTCTTCTTCAGCTCATGTACAGGAGAATGTGCTGGAATCTTTGTGAAGTTATGGTATAATACTGAAGTTCAAGCATTTGAACTTGTCCTTAAATGTGACAATGAAAATTAAATTTGGAATCAGGAAGAAAAAAAAGGTTAATGAGCAAATCCATTCATTTTTATGTTTCTTTTTCTTTTCCTTCCAGTTTTATTTAATTTGGTGAATCCAAGTAGTTTTCTGGTCTTTACTCTTGTGGGTAAAATTTGCTCTCACCCAAAAGATTGCATTTGGTGAGAGACAATATTATAACCTCTTGGCTACAGTTCCTCAAGTGTGTAATGAGGGAATCAGAATAGATAGTTTCTAAGGTTTCTTCCAGTTCTAAATCTATAATCCTATGACTATATATTTAATAATTTTTTCTAATGGAAAGTATGAGTCACAATCTTCAACATTAGAGGGAAAGCAATGATATCACAAATCCACTGGCATGTAAAAAGGGAGCAGATTAAATATAATGTGATCATAATGGATGTGGGAAATGTACTAATAAATATAGTTTGAGGGGCAGAATGATATATTGATAGTGGGTTGACTGGGGAGTCAGAAAAATGGAAGCTCAACTTCTGCCTCTGACGTATCCTGGTGTGACCTGTGCAAAGTCACTTATCCTCCCAGTCTCTCAGGCAACTCTAAATCTACAAAGGAATTGTCAACTACATTGGTAGAAGGAGTTTCTACTCAGAGTCCCCTCTCACCAACGGAAAACAGGTCTGAATTCCACTCCTCCTTCCCCCCAAAATTATAAGTTGCTATTCTAAACCCAGGAGGAAAGAAAACATTTCTAATTCATGTTTTTGATAATAAATTGTTGAGCCCATTATAGTGTATTCAAGTGTTGCACATAATTTCATCTCGTTTGAATATTTTAGCCTATAACTTGTACAAGTAACAGTGTAGAGCTGTATAAAGGAGTAGAGGAGAGGCAGTTTTCAGCCAATATTAATATTTTATAATGTGTTTATTAAAGTTTTATTAATGTCATTCAGTTGAGCTTGAGTTAAGTTCAGTGTTGAATGATTTGACCATCAGTGAGAGTGGCCATATTCTGTGTAAGTAAGGACTAAGGTTGCCCATGAATACTTATGCAAAAAGACTTGGAAGTCTGAGCAAAGGAATACATATGGCTCACTCAGGTTGTGGACTGTGGGCTTTACTTAGTATTTGGTGACCACTTCAGATCAGATATGTAGGGCTGATTGATTGTACTTAGCCTTATTGCTTTTGGGGGTTAAAGTGGAAAGAGACTTAGCTAAAATGCCTCCCCAAATGGGTAAGCAGCATAAACTTCCTTACATTCATTTAAAGTGAGGAGCTATTTCTTTTTAGGAATTATTTGGTTTCTCAGCTTCCAGTTTGGGAGAGTCTCTTAGAGAAGTTTACATGGATTCCTCAGTTTCCTCCTCTGTAAAATGATAATTTCTAGGGTTTCTTCTAGCTTCAGATTCATGAAAAATTAAGCCCAAACCCTTTACTTACAATATCATTTGACTTGATACTTTCTATATGTCTTTCCCCCCCTCATTTTACCAAAGAAAATTGCCTTTCCCACCCCCACCCCCTCCCCCAAAAGAAAAGGAAAATGGCAAGGCAGACTATTATTAAAAATAAGTTCATCTTTGTCCAACTTGCTGCAGGGCAAAAAGAAGCTGCCTTGAAAGGGAAGTAAATTTATACTAATTTTTGCATTGTAGAAAATGGTACCATTTCAAATACTGACTGACTGCTTCTGTATTCTGAAATTAAGGAGCCTATAATCTCAGCACCATTAACAAGTGCTGTCATTCAGATACACAGTGTCTGGCTGATTTAAATAAAATGAAATGAAGATAGTTGTTTCTGGTCCCTTGGCTTCACTCATCGCCATAAACATATGCTCTGCGTCCCCCTTCTTTCCATCTTATTTATGACTTTAATTTGTTGTGTGGGCTGCGCTAGAAATTAAATTTAATACAATTCTCCAAGGGACCCTGTCATATAATAACATGGTAATTTCTGTGTATCCTTTTGAAAAATGAGGAAATTAATTCTTCCTGACATGTTCTAATTATTCCAGTGTGAACGGCAAATCCGTTTTTCCCAGCCCCTGAAGTGTTATAGGCAAATGGCTGCTGTTCAAAGCCGAGGTGCTAATGCTGACCAGCAGTGCGTTTAATTTGAAACATGAGCAGACACCTTTCAACACACCTTTGTAATATTGGAGTACTTTACGGAAATTAATTCACTACTTATTTGGCAGCTTAGCCTGGGGGTTATGTTTTTTTATTCATCAATACTATAGTCATGTTAGCACAGTGTTTCCTATTTCCTCTGATGCTTTGGTTTCCATGTTGCAAAATAGGAAACTTAGCATGTGTATGGCGGAGGGAGAGAGGAGAGAGATTGAGAGAGAGAGAGAGAGAGAGAGAGAGAGAGAGAGAGAGA
>NW_025364333.1:0-3619 GCF_016433145.1 Gracilinanus agilis | reverse complement strand
CTTCCTTCCTTCCTTCCTTCCTTCCTTCCTTCCTTCCTTCCTTCCTTCCTTCCTTCCTTCCTTCCTTTTTCTCTGCTATTGTTTTAAAGGAGAAGAAACTGAGGCCCAGTGAGGTCAAATAATTTGCCTAGGATATGTAGGCAGCAAGCATTAGAGAAGTAGAGACTGGACTGTAAACTTTGACTGTAGTCAGTGCTCTTTTCGTTCCTGTCTTGGATATCTAGGAGATGCCTACTAGGATAAGGGGACTGACTAGATATCTAACAAGAATTGAGGGATTATAGGTCCTAGATTTAGTCAGGGAGGAAATCTTGGAAGTTGTTTAGTCTAATCCCCTTATGTTACAGATAAAAAAAATTGAGACATAGGGAGGTTAAATGACTTGCCTAAGCCATAGAAATAGTATCCGAGCTGCCTTTGAAGTAAATTTTTCTGTTTTAAGCCAAATATGGTTATGGTTTTCAGAATATGTCATTTTTTGGTTCTAATTCTATTTGGGGGAGACTTTTTCTTATTTCTATCTAATTTTGACATTTTTCTTGGTTGCTTTTGAAAAGTCTGATAGATATCTAGAGTGTGGCACTAGATCTCTGTACTATTAAACCACCTAGTACAGCTTTAATGGGTTTGAGTACCCAGAGGGCAAATTCAAGCTGTCTGTGAGCCCCCCTCATTACCTGAGAGAGCTGAGGGGGAAAGTGCTTGCTTTGGGCCTCTGGATAGAGGGGTGGGACATGTGAAAAATGTCCTTGGGCACTGGGAAGAGGGGGAACAGGGCAGCTCCCTAGTGCAGGCTCTGCATGGGTGCCACATCTTTGTCAAGGAGGATTTAGTATGTCTCCCTACTAGAGTATTTATGGGATGACATATACAAGAGTTTCAAGATAAGAAGGTGCAGGTGGGTACCAATGGGAGAATTTCATATTGATGAGATCTCATACAAGTTTTCTAATGTAATAAAGATTTTTATATATTTATATATTCATGGGAATTTATTATACTGATTGTTTTCTTAACATTAAATTCCCCAGTGGGACATGTGGTCACAATGAATGAATGAAGCTGCTGGTTCATTTGAATTCTGGAGCTAAAATCCGTTGAGTGTTCATGCTAAGTTAAAACCAATATGGTGAGCCACCGGAAGAGGGTTGGGAAGAGACATCAGGCTGTCTGGAAGGAAGGGCAAACTGATCTAGGTCAAAACAAGCAGGTCAAAGCTTCTGTGCTGATTAGCAGAAGGGTTAGAATCATGAGGATCTGTTGTACTTCTATTCTAGGCAAAATAGGGAGAAACAGTCTAAAAAAATTAAACTATCATATTATTAGTGTGAATTCTACTTTGTCATAATGCATATGTTTCCTCTGTTTTCTTTTGTCTGAATCTGTTTTTTAATTAATATAAAGGACTTATATCATGCCAAGGAAGAATCTTCCTCAACCAGTCCACATCAGTATTTGAGTCTTCAGCTTATATTCTGTCTGGGGTCACTAAACATTAAGTGTCATAAAGCCAGTAGGTATCAGAGGATCTAGCTGAACAGTATCTTTTGGACTCTGGGACAAACTCTTTATCCACTATGGCATCCTGCCCCTCATTTATATTTGATATTTTTTAATTAAATATTTCTTTTCAAGGAAGATTGTTCTCTTGCTCCTTTCTCCTCACTCTTTCTCCACTATCTTCCCTGCACTGAGAAAATAAGAAAAACAAAACCCTGCTTATAAATATAAATAGTTGGGACAGCTGGGTGGCTCAGTGGATTGAGAGCCAGGCCCAGAGATGGTAGGTCCTGGGTTCAAATCTGACCTCAGATACTTCCTAGCTATGTGACCTTGGGCAAGTCACTTAACTCCCATTGCCTAGTCCTTATCATACATAATGTTGATTCTAAGACAGAAGGTAAGGGTTTAAAAAAATAAAAATAAATGTAAATAGTTATGGGAAGCAAATTCTCACATTGTCCATATTAAAAAAAAGTTCATCTCAATCTGCATTGAGTCCATCAGCTCTCTATCTGAAGAGGCCTTCGGAATCCTAGTTGTTCATTGTGATATTGAAAGTTCTCAAGTCTTTCTAAGTTGATTGTCTTTATAATAACGTTGTTTTTGTCTAAATTGTTCATTTATGCTCAATTCAAATTCAACAACTCAGCAAAAGCAGATTTATTTATTTTTAAAAACTCTTCCTTTCCATCTTGGAATCAACACTATGTACTGGTTCTAAGGGCGGAAGAGTAGTTTGGTCCAGGTAATTGGGATGAAGTGATTTGCCCAGAGTCACATAGTTAGGAAGTATCTCAGGTCAGATTTGAACCCTGGACCTCTTGTCTCCAGGCCTGGTTCTTGATCCAGTGAGCCACCTAGCTGCTCCCTCAGTAAACTCTTATTAAGCCTTTACCTGCATGCAAGGCATTGTGCTAGGGGGTGGGGGGAGTCAAAGACAAAATAAAATAGCCCCTATTCTCAAGGAACTTACACTGTACTGGGAAGATATGGTGTACACACAGATAAATAAATAATTTGAGGAAAAGAAGAGATCAGGAAAAGCTTCTCCTAAGTGGTAGTATGTGAGGTAAGGCTTGGAGGAAGCTAGAAACTAGAAACGTTTTGAGGTGGCAGAAGAAAGGGGAGGAGGAACCTGCACTCAAAGTATGGGGACAGTCTGCACAAAGGCATAGAGAGATGGGAAATAGTACACTAAGTTTGAGGGAAGCTAGTAGGCAAATTTAGTTGAAATAGAATGTATTTGAACGGGAATAAGGTAAAATGTCTGGAAAGGTATGTGGGAGGTAGACCGTGAAGGGCTTTAAGAGAGAGACTGAGGAATTTGTATTTTAGTCTAGAGACAGTGGAGAACAACTAAGGATTTTTCAGCAGGGGGATGACATGGTAAGACCTATTTTTAGGAATATTAATTTGGTGGCTGGGTGAAGAATGAATTGGAGAGTATAGAGACTGGAACCAGGGAAAACAATGAGGTGACTGTTGCAATAACTTAGGTGAGGGATGAAGAGAGCTAGAATTAGGTATGTGACTGGGTGGAAAAAAATGGACAGATGAAAGAGATGAGGTAGAGGAAGAATTGAGATTGGGTGTGGTCAGGGACTGAACACGGCCCAGTGAGGGATGAGGGAGAGGGAAGAGGCAAAGATGAGTCTTTTTTTAAACCTTTACCTTCTGTCTTGGAATCAATACTGTATATTAGTTCCAAGGTAGAAGGCTAGGCAATGGGGACTAAACAACTTGCCCAGGTTACACAGAAAGGTGATTCAGGTTGAGAATTGGGGTGATTGGTGGTATAAGTGTGATGAAGACTTTAATAGAAATAGGGACATTTTCAAGAGAGGTGATTTTTGGTGGAGGGAAGATAATGAATTCCAATTTGGACATGTTGAGTTTGAAATGCCTATGGAGACATCTAGGTGGAGAGGTCTGAAGGACACTTGGCAATTTGAGACTAGAATTAAAGGGAGAGATCAGATCTGGATATATAGATTTTGAAGTCGTTAGAATAGAGATGATAATGGAAATCTTGGAAGCTCTCTCCCTATCCTTCTCCCTCTCCCTCTCCCTCTCCCTCTCTTTCTCATTCTCCTCCTTTTCCTCCTCCTCTCTCTCT